>NC_034180.2:897540-1199413 GCF_002021735.2 Oncorhynchus kisutch | reverse complement strand
CCCTCCTCTCCTCTCAACTCCTCTCATCTCCTCCCCTCCCCCTTCCTCTCCCCTCCCCTCCTCTCATCTCCTCCTCTCCTCCCCTTCCTCACCCCTCCTTCTCTCCTCTTTTCCCCTCCTCTCCTTCTCTCCTCTCCTCCCCTTCCTCTCCCCTCCCCTCTCCTCCTCTCCTCCAGGAGTTGGACTGACATTACCACTGTTATTTGGTTGGTTGCAGCTTCACAAGGAAGAGGGGAAGTGATTGTATTTTTTAAAAGGGAGGAATAAGTGCTTGGGTCACACTTGTGATTCTCAACCCTCCGTGGCGTGTAGCTTTTTTGGTAGCATTACACATCTTGAAGCCTCCGTCTTCAATGGTGAAGTCTCTTCTACTACTATCGGAGCGCTACAGCTTATTACTATAGAGTGACTTCCTTCCAGAACGCTAGCGTGGCCTCTAAGAGAAGGAGCAACGGCAGCGAACTGCGAATAGCTGTTTGAGGCGTACGGCTTTTTCCGACTTTCTCACCCAGCGACTGCCAGCACACTGATAAGAGTATTAAAGCTGTTTTTTGGTTGCCGCATGATTGCTGCTAATAGCCACTCTAGGAAGAAATAGGAAGAGGAGTGGAAGGGTTGAATTTGAATGGGGTTTAATAGGAGAAGAGGCTGGTTTGGGGAGTCAACCATCTTCCCTTTCCTTCACTGCTCATAAACAAACAATTCAAATGGGAATCAAATCCAATGAAGGAATTGTTTAATAATGAAAGAATCATTTAATGGGCTGACCTGAGATGTCTTATATTCTTCATTTTCTAAGTCTTGGAGAGAGAGATGGAGAAAGAGCGAGAGAGAGAGATTGGAAGATGAGGCAAACAGCAATCTTATCTATCGCAGACACTTATTGATTATGGGATTTCATTTGCAGCACATGCCACATGAAAATACATTTTTTGAAGGGTTAGAGTTTTGTCTTTGGGTTTTACCTCGGTATCAAAGTTTGTTTAGAACCAAAGCACATCGTCTGTTTGATGTTTGTGAAACTTACAAATATATTTTAAGGTGTATGTGATCATTTTCAGTATGTCATGATGGTTGATACTGTATGTCTCTCTTTCTCTCTCCCTCTTCTACCTCTCTCCCTTCCTCTTCCTCCCCCTTCTCCCTCTCACCCTCTGTCTCCCCTGCCTCTCTCTCTCTCTCTCTCTCTCGCTCTACCCTCCTTCTCCCTTCCCCCTCTCCCTGTCACCCTCCACCTCCTCCCTCTCTCCCAGTCTTTAAGAACCCGGTTTGTAAGGTCTACAAGTTCCAGACGGTGGATAGTAAATGGATGCTGGTGAGAGAGCAGATGGAGGAGTGTACTCTGTCCTTCAGCATCCCCAGACAGCTCCTCCACCTCTACATCCAGGAAGACATGAGGAGGTAAGAACCCATCTAGGATCAGTTTGACCTTGGAACAGTATTTCATATGGGATAATGACTTGTCTTTATAAGCACAGTGATTTGTGAGAAATAAACAGCAGCTGATTGAGAATCAGGTAAGACCAAATTTAACCACTGGAGGTAGACATCAACACTGACTTCGGATCAGTGCATAGGGAGAGCACAGACCTAAGATCTATTGTAACAGCCTTACTCTAAGCCTAAATCTATCCACTAGGAGGTACATTGCATTCATTTGAATAGGGGCACTATAGCTCTGGGCCTGCCTACATTAACAGGCCTATTTCAGAGATGTAAATGGTTGTTTAAGAGCTATACTTAGAGAGGGTTGAATTATTCAGGTCTGTTTAACACTTCAAAAGGGGATTGTTGTACGCCTGCACACTAGTCAACCAGCAACACACACACACACACACAGATGTACACTTGCATACAGGCACACAGACGTTTGCACACACACACACACACACACACACACACACACACACACACACACACACACACACACACACACACACACACACACACACATGCAGAGAGGGAAACACAGAGAGAGAGAGAGAGCAAGAGAGAGATAAACACACACACCAACTCCCCCCAACACTGCGTTGTTCTGAACAAAGTCCTGGAGCTTTATCGAGCTGAGAGTGGCTTTGAGGAAGATGAAGGTACTGTGTCGCTAATTGACTCTGCTCTTGATCTTGTTAGCTAATTAGTGGTCAAAGTGGCCACAAGATGATGAGGAAAAAGGGATGTGTATTGTAACCAAAATGATTCCAGATGACGTTTGAATTCCCCAGAATGTTCCTAGTGCAGTGTTAATGGGACATTATACTCAACAGACATTCAAGTTTGTCAGATGTTTTCATACCTCAATAGTAGTCTGATGATTTTGACATCTGGAAACATCTGACAAAATTAGATTTGGGAGTTTAATGTTAACCGTCGGGAGTTTAATGTTAACCGTCAGTTAACCCTCTAACCACAGTTAACCCTCATTAACCGTCAGTTCACCCTCTTTAACCACAGTTAACCCTCATTAACCGTTAGTTAACCCTCTTTAACCACAGTTAACCCTCTTTAACCACAGCTAACCCTCATTAACCACAGTTAACCCTCATTAACCACAGTTAACCCTCATTAACCACAGTTAACCCTCATTAACCACAGTTAACCCTCTTTAACCACAGTTAACCCTCATTAACCGTCAGTTAACCCTCTTTAACCACAGTTAACCCTCTTTAACCACAGTTAACCCTAATTAACCATAGTTAACCCTCATTAACCGTCAGTTAACCCTCATTAACCACAGTTAACCCTCATTAACCGTCAGTTAACCCTCCCTTGGCAGGTCCAGGCTTGCCATTGTACTCAATAAAGGAAAGGTTAAGATCCTGCCAGTGAATAGATTATCCTAATCAGTTTATAAGAGAGAAGCCACTGTGATGGGTAAGAGGATCTCAGTGTTCTCTTCCCTCAGGGGCCCTATGAGCATCTGTCAGGACAGATCGTTCCTCAACACGCCCGCCGTCCCCTAGCAATCCCTCATAATCCCCCGCCCGTCATATAGTCCCAAGCGGTCGATCTCATGGTCAGCGGCAGTATCCCAAATGGCTCCCTATTCCCTTCATAGTGCCCTACGAGCCCTGGTCAAAAGTAGTGCACTTTAAAGGATAGGCTTCCATTTGGAACACATGGAGTGTCCCCATCGGCCCACTAGTTTGGAATCCCAAGTCATTAAACTAGATTAGAACATTCTCAGACCAAGGTTTCCCTCAAGTTCTAGATTAGAACATTCTCAGACCAAGGTTTCCCTCAAGTTCCAAATTAGAACATTCCCAGACCAAGGTTTCCCTCAAGTTCCCTCCCTTAAAAGCTATTATTTAAGCCTTGTTATTATCTGGTCTATTGCCTCTAGACTCTAACCTCTCCTGATACTTGCAGTCTGAGTAGAACAATACTTTAAAGCTAGAGTCCTTCATTGAAAGTATAACAAAGCCGCCACCCCACCTCTGTTTAGGTAAATAGCTACGGAATGGAGAAATGTAACAACTCTTAAATTCATAGACGGAGCTATGGATGCAAGGACTGACCCTCCATATTTTGGAGGCAAGGACTGACCATAAAATGATAGTGTTTTGAGGCTGTACAGCGTTTGTTTATGTTTGCATTGGTTATAAACATTCAAGTAAAACAAGCTTATATTTGGGGTTCTGATGGTGTATGACAGTTGAACTAAGCTCATGAGGCATTTAGATGTTCTCTTGTTCAGGAATCAATGGTTACATATCGTTAATTTGTAAATTATGGCTATAGCAATTAAGGACTATTCAGAAAACGATCTCGCTCTGCCACTATACAATGGGTGTGTATGACACATGCTCAAAAACACAAGTACGTTATTGAGTTTGTTTACCCACAAACATCAATGTATATCTATTATTCACTACCAGGTAGATAGGGAGTTTAAGAGCTTGTTTGTAATCCTCTTTAAACGATTTCAGGCATTCTAGCTACCTCTTAGTTCGGTGTAAAAACTCAATCAGGCTTTACCCTTTTAATGATTAAGATACGCCTTTTAAGGCTGTGAAGTGACACACACACACACACACACACACACACACACACACACACACACACACACACGCTGTGAAGTGGCATAGTCTCCTTCCCCGGCATCACTTTATGCTAATAGTGGCATCTCTTTTACTCCTCTCTTCATCCCTCGTTCCCTTTGATTTTGACAGCCATGTTCCAACCTTATCAACATGCCTGTTTAATCTTTGTCCTTGTGTGTGGGTGTATAGCTCTTGTGTGGCTCTTTGTGTGTGAGTGACTGTGTGTCCCAATTATGGATGTGTGTGTGTGTGGGCGTTAAATCATATTTTTCCTTTTCTTTAATGAATTGATCTGATCGTTTCATGAATTCCGAGCTACGCCTACACTCCTTCCCCATTCAACAAGGAGGAAGTGAGCTGATCATCTTCTGCTCCTGTGAACTAAAGAGCGTCACAGCCTTTGGTTGGTGGTTGATACTACGGCCTCTCTACACTACATTTCAGTAAAGCACAGTATATGGAAATCAGTAGTTCTCTATGTACTTGGCCGTCTACAGTAAAGGAGGCAGGTTGGGTTGTAAAGAAGGAGGCTTCTGTTTGTGAGTCGTCTCACGCAGGTTATATTGACCCCAGGCCCAAAGCTCTTGGTGATTAAATTGAACAGGCCACTATAACACAGCATGAAATAAAGTCTCTCACATGACAGGTCTTTGGAAAATGTATTCTGTACCCCTCATCTGTCCAAGTCAGTTTGAACATAACAGCTCTCTCTCTCTCTCTCTCTCTCTCTCTCTCTCTCTCTCTCTCTCTCTCTCTCTCTCTCTCTCTCTCTCTCTCTCTTCTGCTTGTCTGTCTGAGGCCTCTGTCTACTTTCGCCCTCATTCCCTACTGTGTCTTGTTCTTCAAGTCTCAGTCTCTCGCTCATGTCAATCTTCCCTGCATTTGTCTCTCTCACTCTTTCTCGCTCTCTTTCATCTTCCCTACTCAATGTCCCTCTTAAGGCCTGTGACTCACCCCCCCGTCTATCTCTCTCTTCCCCTCTCTCTATCTCACTGGCGTAACGCAGTTTCTCTGCCCCCCCCCCCCCCCCCCCGCAAGGTCAGAGTTTCATTATGCAGTGTACTACCTATAGCTTTCTACCACATCTCCCTCCCTCCTTCATCTTCCCTATTCATTGTCCCTCTTAAGGCTTGTGACTCAGTCTCCCCCTACCCCCCAGCACACACACTGTTGTTCACCCCACTGACCCCCAACCACGCTGTCTGCCCAGCATCAAAATAACCCGTCTGGGCTGGGGCTGACACCTCTTGATACACAAATAACAGTGGTTTAGACAGAAGAATATGGATTACACTGAATGGCTGCAATCTGCTGAAGAGCATGGGAATGGTGTTTGACAAAGTGGCTATAGCGCTGGAATCAGACGGCATCATAGAGAGAGCATCACACACACACGCACGCACGCACACACACACACACACACACACACACACACACACACACACACACACACACACACACACACACACACACACACACACACACACACACACACACACACACACACACACACACACACACACACACACACACACACACACACACACTGCATTCTCTCATGAGCATTAGAGCCCTCTCCAAACCCAAGTGGATGGCTGGGTTAGAACAATACGTTTGATTGGAGCATCGAGGTCTCATGGAGTGGGTCTACTTTAAACCTCACTACGCCAACCCCCACGAAATGACACCTATCTGAACGTCCCCATCTCCTACTCTGCGAGAGGGCCAATATCATTATCTCTGTCAGCAGTGGTGTCGGATTACCATACAGAACAAAGAGAAATAATCCTTTTTTTCTCCCTCTTCTACCCCAAACTGATACTGGAGAATATTTTTGTCCTGTTTTAAAAAGAAATCGGGTGCCTTTTGTGCGCTGACTAATTTACAAAGATGCTAATCTTCTGGTTGAAAGTGTTAAGGCTACACGGGAAGGCTTTGAGTCGGGAACTTTACATGGGATCTCATCATTGTTCTCTGAGGAAATCTCCACACAATTAAGGGTGGCTGATCTTAGCTCTTAATGAGATACCGGAATGAGATACTGAAGTTCTCTTTTTACGGAATATTCTGGAAGCGAAAAGTCGGAAGCCCACCTGGTTTGGCTAGATAAGTCCCTATTATTTATGGTAATTCAAATTAATGGGGTAGTTACGGTATTTGACATGTTTATATATTTGTTTTGTTACTTGAAATCAGTCTATGGACAAGGACTGCAATCCACGCTGGTTTAGTTGAGCTAGCCACTGTCAAGAAATGCTAATAAGGAAACAAATACAGAAATATGTCAAATCATGGAACTATCCCTTTAACTCTCTCCCATGATGTTGAATCAATGCTCCCTTTGGCCGTTACCCACAACTCACCTGTGGAGCGTAGCCGCACAGCGTCTTGGTCACAGAGCAATGTGTTCCACCACTAGGTCTGCCACAGAGCTTATTTACAGTAGGTCCTTACTCTCCGGGATCCTTGGGATGTCCCTACCCTATTGAAGTTGAAATGTAAAATGGTTAGGGGTAGGGACGTCCCAAGGACCCCGGATAGCACTACTCATGTTAACTACCGTAGAGAGAGGGTACACTTTAAGGTGGAAAGGGGGGTCATGGAGAAATGTTAACTGCACCTGGGCAGCATGGCACTATCTATCTGGCTAAGTTTACTTCTGTGCCATTGTCAATTGGGTTTCGTGAGGCGAGAGGGTGGAGGGTGGTGATAGATGATTTGATATGTTTGCAAATGTCCCTTAATCTCTCACAAAAACACATCATGCGAACATTTCGATCGATGATATGTTTGCAAATTAATTAGAATAGATCAATCAGTCTGCTAACATATTCTTATAGTGGCTAATTGACATTTTAGTGAGTCTGATTAGCAGCACCACACTGTCTGTAGTCTGAGAAACATTGGATCCGTTGTCAAGAATAACACATCTCTATTAAAGCAAATAGCCCACCGAAACCCCCTACGTATCATTGAGATCAAGACCTTCTTTACAGTGGATAGTACAGGCACCGTGTCTCATATCACGTCTGATCACAGCCATTCAGATGGTAACTACGACCCAGCCGGCTAAGGAAAACTCACACGCAGGCGGTGGCCTGGGTATCAGCTTGGACGCCTTCGGCGACGGGTGGTTATTTCCTCGGCAATGACCTCAGTTTACCTCGGGCCCCTAATGGCAACGTGTAGGGGTATTTTGGCCCTCCGGCTACACGCCTCACACGCACGCCTCTCTATGAGATGAATCCGGTTGCCGTGGCGATCGACTCCGACAAACTAGAGAAGAGGGCTAGATAGAGGGGTTTATTCTTGGTTAATGGGATCTGGGTGGTAGGATGTCTCTGACTGGGAGAAGAGAAGAAGGGGTGATGTTGGTAAACGAGTGGATAAGTGGACAAAATGGCTTCTAGCCTGAGGGTGGGATTTGTTTCATAATGATCAGTCTATCGACTAAGCAGTGAGGCTCAGGGATGGGGTAAATGGTGTGTGTGTGTATGTGTGTGTGTGCGCATGTGTGTAGGCGCCCATCTGTGTGTGTGCGTGCGTGCGTGCGTGTGTGTGTGTGTGTGCGTGCGTGTGTGTGTGTGTTCCTGCATGCATCAGAGAGGTGTTAAACGGTCTGTTAATACACTCTCCACTGTGACAGTTATATGTCATATGACTCAAACCAGAAGACAATGAACAGCATTAGTCACAGTGGAGGCAATCTAACCGTGCTATTGGCCATGAGCCAGCACAACAGCATTAGATGATGCTGGGGGTCATAGAATAGGTTCAGTCTTGCTGGATAATACTGTACGTGGTTGTGTTGAACCTACCAAAGCAATCTTTATGAATGTCTTGATTTACAAAATGCATGCATGTATTCTGTAATGATCTGTATCCTCTCAGTGACATTCCTGTATATCTCTACCCAGTAAAGACAGAACAGGGATATGCGCTCCTTCTGAGCCAGGTTCCTCTCTAGGTTTCTTCCTTCTACGGAGTTATTTTAGTATCTGTGCTTCTGCTTATGTCTCTGCTTGCTCGGCCGGGCTTTACAAATAAAATGTATTGATTTATTTACTGTCTCTCTCTCTCTCTGTTCTTACTCTGTCGCTCTCCTTACTTTCTCTCTCCCTTTCTGTGTCAGTGGGATATGGGTTTGATTGAACTGAGCCGACAGAGTCCGGTTGAGAAATTCCTTGTACTCCGTAACGATCCATGTATCTCTCATTGACATTCCCTGTGGATCCCCTGTCATTCCAGGATACAGGAGCTGAGGGACCTTGGGGAACTGTCTCCCCACTGGGACAACCTGAGGAAGGAGGTGATTGGCCGTTATGGACAGGTGATAGCTGCCTACCAGGAGACCCTGGCTGAGCTGAATAAGATCACTGGTAAGACTTACTAGATGCACACAGGCAAGCATGGACACACACGTAGTCACTATACGCACACACATATTTACACTATGCACACACAGTGCTTCATGCCCTATACCATGCTATAATGCTCTCTACCTCTTAAAAGGGTAGAGGTACCCTTGGGAAGAAGCGAGCATGTCTGAAATCCCTCTCTGTGAACACCCTTGCTGAATCGTTTTATTTGGGTTTTGTTTGGCCTTTTCTTGTTTTTGTTTACCACATTGCCTACGTTTCTGTAATTGCCGATGTTTCCCGTTTCGTCCTTGTCACACAGACAAACACATGTTCCTCCGTCTCCAGTGGACTGGGATGCAGTGGATACCTTTGTACTTATCATTGCTTGGTAAAGAGGTGGAGTCTGAGGCAATGACTTATCAATGGCCCAAGCACTGCCCAGATAATCCCTACCATTGTGTCCCTGACTTGTCTTAGTGCTGCTGCAAATGTACATCGAATCAAGTTTAATTAGTCAGGTGCCGAATACAACAGGTTCACCTTACAGTGAAATGCTTACATACAAGCCCCTAACCAACAGCGCAGTTTAAAAAATACAAATAAGAATAAGAAAAGTAAGAAGTAGTTAAACAGCATCAGTAAAATAACAATAGCGAGACTATATACAGGGGGGTACCAGTAGAGAGTCAATGTGCGGGGGCACCGGTTAGTCAAGGTAGGTACATGTAGCAGCGGTGTAAAAGAGAGGGGGGGGGGGCAATGCAAATAGTCTATGTAGCTATTTGATTCGATGTTCAGGAGTCTCATGGTTTGGGGGTAGAAGCTGTTTAGAAGCCTCTTGGACCTAGACTTGGCGCTCCTGACTGACATAACCAGTGCTCTCGATGGTGCAGCTGTAGAACCTTTTGAGGATCTGAGGACTCATGCCAAATCTTTTCAGTCTCCTGAGGAGGAATAGGTTTTGTCGAATGAGAATGGGGGTGTGCTCGGTCCTGCTTTTCCTGTAGTCCACAATCATCTCCTTTGTCCTGATCATGTTGAGGGGGAGGTTGTTGTCCTGGCACCACACGGCCAGGTCTCTGAGCTCCTCCCTATAGGCTGTCTCGTTGTTGATCAGGCCTACCACTGTTGTGTCATCTGCAAATGATGGTGTTGGAGTCGTGCCTGGCTGTGCAGTCATGAGTGAACAGGGAGTGAGCACGCACCCTTGAGGGGCCCCTGTGTTGACGATCAGCGTGGCAAATGTGTTGTTACCTACCCTTACCACCTGGGGGCGGCCCGTCAGGAAGTCCAGGATCCAGTTGCAGAGGGAGGTGTTTAGTCCCAGTGTCCTTAGCTTATTGAGGGTGCTACGGTGTTGAACACTGAGCTGTAGTCAATGAATAGCATTCTCACATACAGTAGGTGTTCCTTTTGTCCAGGTGGGAGCAGGCAGTGTGAGGTGCAATAGAGATTGCATCTTCTGTGGATCTGTTAGGGCGGTATGCACATTGGAGTGGGTCTAGGGTTTCTGAGATAATGGTGTTGATGTGAGCCATGACCAGCCTTTCAGACGTGAGTGCTACGGGTCGGTAGTCATTTAGGCAGGTCACTTTAGTGTAAAGGTAGGAATCACGGCCGGATGTGACACATCCTGGTACTATAGTGACACCTCTTGCATTGAGGTACAGTGCCTTAGACCGCTGCACCACTCGGGAGTATAAGAGATCATACCAGAGGTTTTGTAGTGATTCCTATGTTGAAGATGTAAAGAATATTTGCTGGTCTTTGGTGTGTAATGAGGAGCAGCCAGACACTACACTTGTATGAAATTGCTTATTCCAGTTACTAATAAGCATGCATCCAGCCCTATATAAAACCGAACAACATATTTTACATTATCATACAGACAGTCAATGTCACATATCAAGTTGAACTCATCTGACTGATGTTTGCGTGTCGATTAGATCCAGAATTTAATTCTGGGTAAAAAATGACACTGGGTGAGGACTGAGGCCTTGGGGACCGATGACCACCTCGAGTCACCTTTGTTTCTTCTTTACGACTTCCCTTCATCCTGGAGAGCAGAAAACACACTCTCCAGTGTTTCTGTCTTCTGCTGCGTTCGTTTCCATAGCAACAAAGTTTCTACAAGGGTTAAGGGGGATAATGAAGAATTACGTGATAATCATTTTGTTGACAAGGGGAAGCTGATCGAGTGCTACTCTGTGTGTGTGTGTGTGTGTGTGTGTGTGCGGGGGGGGGGGGGGGGGGGGCTTCATCTGATATTGATAGGGTTTAGAAGCTTATCCTGCTGATTCCTACTGACAAGATGCAGAACAAAACTTAGACAATTAACTGTTTGGCTGAATCACACACACACACACACACACACACACACACACACACACACACACACACACACACACACACACACACACACACACACACACACACACACACACACACACACACACTCACACACACACACACACTCACACACACACCCCAACCTACATATATCCACTCTGTTGCACAAAATGACAGATATTATTTGGCACTATCAAATTATCCATATCTGTCCTCGACCAAATTCAATAGACTTCCACAACACGATGCTTGATGGGTCACAGCGCGAGCCATAACAACTCTCTCTCAATTTCTCTCTCTTTCTCTCACTCTATCCCTCCCCCATCCCTCTATCGACCCTCTATCCCAGCTTCCTTGGGTCCCAGCGGCCATAGAATCCTGATGGAGTGATAGATTTTTTCTCCCACACCTCTCATTCCATAATGAGATATTTGTCAAGGTGTTTTTTCCCTGCGAACCTCTGATGAGCGACGATGGCCACACACACACACACACACACCATCTAGTAAGTAGAGGGCAAAGCGGCGTGGGTTGAGATGCTTCATGACAGCTCTCCCTGCATGGCCAGATGCTGCATTGTGTGATGATCAAGTTAGCTGCTAGCCGTTGGACACCGTGCAGCAGAGGAGGGGGCCCTCGCAGCCTATAATCCAGCACCGCATTAAGTCGGCGCAGTGACAGACAACGCTAAACGAGCCGGGCAGAGAAGGCAGCAAGCAGGTTAAGTATTGATACCTAATGTGATTAAAGGAAAGGTGGGGAGTGGGAGGATAGAGAGATGTAAGAAAGATGGAGAGAGAAAGAGGTGTGTATGTGGTGGCTAGTTGCAATGTTACAAGTGAGAGGGTGAGAAAGTGGGGGAGAGGGAAAGTGAGATTGAAGAGGAGGAGGGAGGATGGACGCACTGCGTTGTGTACCAGTAGTCTGTGGGGGTTTGAGGAGGATGGACGCACTGCGTTGTGTACCAGTAGTCTGTGGGGGTTTGAGGAGGATGGACGCACTGCGTTGTGTACCAGTCGCCTGTGGGGGTTTGAGGAGGATGGACGCACTGCGTTGTGTACCAGTCGCCTGTGGGGGTTTGAGGAGGATGGACGCACTGCGTTGTGTACCAGTCGCCTGTGGGGGTTTGAGGAGGATGGACGCACTGCGTTGTGTACCAATAGCCTGTGGGGGTTTGAGGAGGATGGACGCACTGCGTTGTGTACCAATAGCCTGTGGGGGTTTGAGGAGGATGGACTCACTGCGTTGTGTACCAGTAGCCTGTGGGGGTTTGAGGAGGATGGACGCACTACGTTGTGTACCAATACCCTGTGGGGGTTTGAGGAGGATGGACGCACTGAGTTGTGTACCAGTATCCAGTGGGGGGTTTGAGGAGGATGGACGCACTGCCTTGTGTACCAGTCGCCTGTGGGGGGTTTGAGGAGGATGGACGCACTGCGTTGTGTACCAGTCGCCTGTGGGGGGTTTGAGGAGGATGGACACACTGAGTTGTGTACCAGTCGCCTGTCGGGGGTTTGAGGAGGATGGACGCACTGCGTTGTGTACCAGTCACCGGTGGGGGGTTTGAGGAGGATGGATGCACTGCGTTGTGTACCAGTCGCCTGTGGGGGGTTTGAGGAGGATGGACGCACTGCGTTGTGTACCAGTCGCCTGTGGGGGGTTTGAGGAGGATGGACGCACTGCGTTGTGTACCAGTAGCCTGTCGGGGATTTGAGGAGGATGGACGCACTATGTTGTGTACCAGTAGCATGTGGGGGTTTGAGGAGGATGGACGCACTACGTTGTGTACCAGTCGCCTGTGCGGAGGTTTGAGGAGGATGGACGCACTACGTTGTGTACCAGTCGCCTGTGCGGGGGTTTGAGGAGGATGGACGCACTACGTTGTGTACAAGTCACCTGTGGGTGGTTTGAGGAGGATGGATGCACTACGCTGTGTACCAGTCGCCTGTGGGGGGTTTGAGGAGGATGGACGCACTGCGTTGTGTACCAGTCACCTGTGGGGGGTTTGAGGAGGATGGACGCACTGCGTTGTGTACCAGTCGCCTGTGGGGGGTTTGAGGAGGATGGACGCACTACGTTGTGTACCAGTAGCATGTGGGGGTTTGAGGAGGATGGACGCACTACGTTGTGTACCAGTCGCCTGTGGGGGGGTTTGAGGAGGATGGACGCACTACGTTGTGTACCAGTCGCCTGTGCGGGGGTTTGAGGAGGATGGACGCACTACGTTGTGTACCAGTCGCCTGTGGGGGGTTTGAGGAGGATGGACGCACTGCGTTGTGTACCAGTAGTCTGTGGGGGTTTGAGGAGGATGGACGCACTACGTTGTGTACCAGTCGCCTGTGGGGGGGTTTGAGGAGGATGGACGCACTACGTTGTGTACCAGTCGCCTGTGCGGGGGTTTGAGGAGGATGGACGCACTACGTTGTGTACCAATAGCCTGTGGGGGTTTGAGGAGGATGGACGCACTGCGTTGTGTACCAATAGCCTGTGGGGGTTTGAGGAGGATGGACTCACTGCGTTGTGTACCAGTATCCTGTGGGGGGTTTGAGGAGGATGGACGCACTGCGTTGTGTACCAGTCGCCTGTGGGGGGTTTGAGGAGGATGGACGCACTGCGTTGTGTACCAGTAGCCTGTGGGGGGATTTGAGGAGGATGGACGCACTACGTTGTGTACCAGTCGCCTGTGGGGGGGTTTGAGGAGGATGGACGCACTACGTTGTGTACCAGTCGCCTGTGGGGGGTTTGAGGAGGATGGACGCACTGCGTTGTGTACCAGTCGCCTGTGGGGGGTTTGAGAAGGATGGACGCACTGCGTTGTGTACCAGTCGCCTGTGGGGGGTTTGAGGAGGATGGACGCACTGCGTTGTGTACCAGTAGCCTGTCGGGGATTTGAGGAGGATGGACGCACTACGTTGTGTACCAGTAGCATGTGTGGGTTTGAGGAGGATGGACGCACTACGTTGTGTACCAGTCGCCTGTGCGGGGGTTTGAGGAGGATGGATGCACTACGTTGTGTACCAGTCGCCTGTGGGGGGTTTGAGGAGGATGGACGCACTGCATTGTGTACCAGTCACCGGTGGGGGGTTTGAGGAGGATCGACGCACTGCGTTGTGTACCAGTCGCCTGTGGGGGGTTTGAGGAGGATGGACGCACTGCGTTGTGTACCAGTCGCCTGTGGGGGGTTTGAGGAGGATGGACGCACTGCGTTGTGTACCAGTAGCCTGTCGGGGATTTGAGGAGGATGGACGCACTACGTTGTGTACCAGTAGTCTGTGGGGGTTTGAGGAGGATGGACGCACTACGTTGTGTACCAGTCACCTGTGCGGGGGTTTGAGGAGGATGGACGCACTACGTTGTGTACCAGTCACCTGTGGGGGGTTTGAGGAGGATGGACGCACTGCGTTGTGTACCAGTCGCCTGTGGGGGGTTTGAGAAGGATGGACGCACTGCGTTGTGTACCAGTCGCCTGTGGGGGGTTTGAGGAGGATGGACGCACTGCGTTGTGTACCAGTAGCCTGTCGGGGATTAGAGGAGGATGGACGCACTACGTTGTGTACCAGTAGCATGTGTGGGTTTGAGGAGGATGGACGCACTACGTTGTGTACCAGTCGCCTGTGCGGGGGTTTGAGGAGGATGGATGCACTACGTTGTGTACCAGTCGCCTGTGGGGGGTTTGAGGAGGATGGACGCACTGCGTTGTGTACCAGTCACCGGTGGGGGGTTTGAGGAGGATCGACGCACTGCGTTGTGTACCAGTCGCCTGTGGGGGGTTTGAGGAGGATGGACGCACTGCGTTGTGTACCAGTCGCCTGTGGGGGGTTTGAGGAGGATGGACGCACTGCGTTGTGTACCAGTAGCCTGTGCGGGGATTTGAGGAGGATGGACGCACTACGTTGTGTACCAGTAGTCTGTGGGGGTTTGAGGAGGATGGACGCACTACGTTGTGTACCAGTCACCTGTGCGGGGGTTTGAGGAGGATGGACGCACTACGTTGTGTACCAGTCACCTGTGGGGGGTTTGAGGAGGATGGACGCACTACGCTGTGTACCAGTCGCCTGTGGGGGGTTTGAGGAGGATGGACGCACTGCGTTGTGTACCAGTAGTCTGTGGGGGTTTGAGGAGGACGGACGCACTGCGTTGTGTACCAATAGCCTGTGGGGGTTTGAGGATGATGGACGCACTACGCTGTGTACCAGTCGCCTGTGGGGGGTTTGAGGAGAATGGACGCACTGCGTTGTGTACCAGTCACCTGTGGGGGGTTTGAGGAGGATGGACGCACTGCGTTGTGTACCAGTCGCCTGTGGGGGGGTTTGAGGAGGATGGACGCACTACGTTGTGTACCAGTAGCATGTGGGGGTTTGAGGAGGATGGACGCACTACGTTGTGTACCAGTCACCTGTGCGGGGGTTTGAGGAGGATGGACGCACTACGTTGTGTACCAGTCACCTGTGGGGGGTTTGAGGAGGATGGACGCACTACGCTGTGTACCAGTCGCCTGTGGGGGGTTTGAGGAGGATGGACGCACTGCGTTGTGTACCAGTAGTCTGTGGGGGTTTGAGGAGGATGGACGCACTGCATTGTGTACCAGTCACCGGTGGGGGGTTTGAGGAGGATCGACGCACTGCGTTGTGTACCAGTCGCCTGTGGGGGGTTTGAGGAGGATGGACGCACTGCGTTGTGTACCAGTCGCCTGTGGGGGGGTTTGAGGAGGATGGACGCACTGCGTTGTGTACCAGTAGCCTGTCGGGGATTTGAGGAGGATGGACGCACTACGTTGTGTACCAGTAGTCTGTGGGGGTTTGAGGAGGATGGACGCACTACGTTGTGTACCAGTCACCTGTGCGGGGGTTTGAGGAGGATGGACGCACTACGTTGTGTACCAGTCACCTGTGGGGGGTTTGAGGAGGATGGACGCACTGCGTTGTGTACCAGTCGCCTGTGGGGGGTTTGAGAAGGATGGACGCACTGCGTTGTGTACCAGTCGCCTGTGGGGGGTTTGAGGAGGATGGACGCACTGCGTTGTGTACCAGTAGCCTGTGGGGGGTTTGAGGAGGATGGACGCACTGCGTTGTGTACCAGTCGCCTGTGGGGGGTTTGAGAAGGATGGACGCACTGCGTTGTGTACCAGTCGCCTGTGGGGGGTTTGAGGAGGATGGACGCACTGCGTTGTGTACCAGTAGCCTGTCGGGGATTTGAGGAGGATGGACGCACTACGTTGTGTACCAGTAGCATGTGTGGGTTTGAGGAGGATGGACGCACTACGTTGTGTACCAGTCCGCCTGTGCGGGGGTTTGAGGAGGATGGATGCACTACGTTGTGTACCAGTCGCCTGTGGGGGGTTTGAGGAGGATGGACGCACTGCGTTGTGTACCAGTCACCGGTGGGGGGTTTGAGGAGGATCGACGCACTGCGTTGTGTACCAGTCGCCTGTGGGGGGTTTGAGGAGGATGGACGCACTGCGTTGTGTACCAGTCGCCTGTGGGGGGTTTGAGGAGGATGGACGCACTGCGTTGTGTACCAGTAGCCTGTGCGGGGATTTGAGGAGGATGGACGCACTACGTTGTGTACCAGTAGTCTGTGGGGGTTTGAGGAGGATGGACGCACTACGTTGTGTACCAGTCACCTGTGCGGGGGTTTGAGGAGGATGGACGCACTACGTTGTGTACCAGTCACCTGTGGGGGGTTTGAGGAGGATGGACGCACTACGCTGTGTACCAGTCGCCTGTGGGGGGTTTGAGGAGGATGGACGCACTGCGTTGTGTACCAGTAGTCTGTGGGGGTTTGAGGAGGACGGACGCACTGCGTTGTGTACCAATAGCCTGTGGGGGTTTGAGGATGATGGACGCACTACGCTGTGTACCAGTCGCCTGTGGGGGGTTTGAGGAGAATGGACGCACTGCGTTGTGTACCAGTCACCTGTGGGGGGTTTGAGGAGGATGGACGCACTGCGTTGTGTACCAGTCGCCTGTGGGGGGTTTGAGGAGGATGGACGCACTGCGTTGTGTACCAGTAGCCTGTGGGGGTTTGAGGAGGATGGACGCACTACGTTGTGTACCAGTCACCTGTGGGGGGTTTGAGGAGGATGGACGCACTACGTTGTGTACCAGTCACCTGTGGGGGGTTTGAGGAGGATGGACGCACTACGTTGTGTACCAGTCACCTGTGGGGGGGTTTGAGGAGGATGGACGCACTACGTTGTGTACCAGTCACCTGTGGGGGGTTTGAGGAGGATGGACGCACTGCGTTGTGTACCAGTCGCCTGTGGGGGGTTTGAGAAGGATGGACGCACTGCGTTGTGTACCAGTCGCCTGTGGGGGGTTTGAGGAGGATGGACGCACTGCGTTGTGTACCAGTCGCCTGTGGGGGGTTTGAGGAGGATGGACGCACTGCGTTGTGTACCAGTAGCCTGTGCGGGGATTTGAGGAGGATGGACGCACTACGTTGTGTACCAGTAGTCTGTGGGGGTTTGAGGAGGATGGACGCACTACGTTGTGTACCAGTCACCTGTGCGGGGGTTTGAGGAGGATGGACGCACTACGTTGTGTACCAGTCACCTGTGGGGGGTTTGAGGAGGATGGACGCACTACGCTGTGTACCAGTCGCCTGTGGGGGGTTTGAGGAGGATGGACGCACTGCGTTGTGTACCAGTAGTCTGTGGGGGTTTGAGGAGGACGGACGCACTGCGTTGTGTACCAATAGCCTGTGGGGGTTTGAGGATGATGGACGCACTACGCTGTGTACCAGTCGCCTGTGGGGGGTTTGAGGAGAATGGACGCACTGCGTTGTGTACCAGTCACCTGTGGGGGGTTTGAGGAGGATGGACGCACTGCGTTGTGTACCAGTCGCCTGTGGGGGGTTTGAGGAGGATGGACGCACTACGTTGTGTACCAGTAGCATGTGGGGGTTTGAGGAGGATGGACGCACTACGTTGTGTACCAGTCACCTGTGCGGGGGTTTGAGGAGGATGGACGCACTACGTTGTGTACCAGTCACCTGTGGGGGGTTTGAGGAGGATGGACGCACTACGCTGTGTACCAGTCGCCTGTGGGGGGTTTGAGGAGGATGGACGCACTGCGTTGTGTACCAGTAGTCTGTGGGGGTTTGAGGAGGATGGACGCACTGCATTGTGTACCAGTCACCGGTGGGGGGTTTGAGGAGGATCGACGCACTGCGTTGTGTACCAGTCGCCTGTGGGGGGTTTGAGGAGGATGGACGCACTGCGTTGTGTACCAGTCGCCTGTGGGGGGTTTGAGGAGGATGGACGCACTGCGTTGTGTACCAGTAGCCTGTCGGGGATTTGAGGAGGATGGACGCACTACGTTGTGTACCAGTAGTCTGTGGGGGTTTGAGGAGGATGGACGCACTACGTTGTGTACCAGTCACCTGTGCGGGGGTTTGAGGAGGATGGACGCACTACGTTGTGTACCAGTCACCTGTGGGGGGTTTGAGGAGGATGGACGCACTGCGTTGTGTACCAGTCGCCTGTGGGGGTTTGAGAAGGATGGACGCACTGCGTTGTGTACCAGTCGCCTGTGGGGGGTTTGAGGAGGATGGACGCACTGCGTTGTGTACCAGTAGCCTGTCGGGGATTTGAGGAGGATGGACGCACTACGTTGTGTACCAGTAGCATGTGTGGGTTTGAGGAGGATGGACGCACTACGTTGTGTACCAGTCGCCTGTGCGGGGGTTTGAGGAGGATGGATGCACTACGTTGTGTACCAGTCGCCTGTGGGGGGTTTGAGGAGGATGGACGCACTGCGTTGTGTACCAGTCACCGGTGGGGGGTTTGAGGAGGATCGACGCACTGCGTTGTGTACCAGTCGCCTGTGGGGGGTTTGAGGAGGATGGACGCACTGCGTTGTGTACCAGTCGCCTGTGGGGGGTTTGAGGAGGATGGACGCACTGCGTTGTGTACCAGTAGCCTGTGCGGGGATTTGAGGAGGATGGACGCACTACGTTGTGTACCAGTAGTCTGTGGGGGTTTGAGGAGGATGGACGCACTACGTTGTGTACCAGTCACCTGTGCGGGGGTTTGAGGAGGATGGACGCACTGCGTTGTGTACCAGTAGTCTGTGGGGGTTTGAGGAGGACGGACGCACTGCGTTGTGTACCAATAGCCTGTGGGGGTTTGAGGATGATGGACGCACTACGCTGTGTACCAGTCGCCTGTGGGGGGTTTGAGGAGAATGGACGCACTGCGTTGTGTACCAGTCACCTGTGGGGGGTTTGAGGAGGATGGACGCACTGCGTTGTGTACCAGTCGCCTGTGGGGGGTTTGAGGAGGATGGACGCACTACGTTGTGTACCAGTAGCATGTGGGGGTTTGAGGAGGATGGACGCACTACGTTGTGTACCAGTCACCTGTGCGGGGGTTTGAGGAGGATGGACGCACTACGTTGTGTACCAGTCACCTGTGGGGGGTTTGAGGAGGATGGACGCACTACGCTGTGTACCAGTCGCCTGTGGGGGGTTTGAGGAGGATGGACGCACTGCGTTGTGTACCAGTAGTCTGTGGGGGTTTGAGGAGGATGGACGCACTGCATTGTGTACCAGTCACCGGTGGGGGGTTTGAGGAGGATCGACGCACTGCGTTGTGTACCAGTCGCCTGTGGGGGGTTTGAGGAGGATGGACGCACTGCGTTGTGTACCAGTCGCCTGTGGGGGGTTTGAGGAGGATGGACGCACTGCGTTGTGTACCAGTAGCCTGTCGGGGATTTGAGGAGGATGGACGCACTACGTTGTGTACCAGTAGTCTGTGGGGGTTTGAGGAGGATGGACGCACTACGTTGTGTACCAGTCACCTGTGCGGGGGTTTGAGGAGGATGGACGCACTACGTTGTGTACCAGTCACCTGTGGGGGGTTTGAGGAGGATGGACGCACTGCGTTGTGTACCAGTCGCCTGTGGGGGGTTTGAGAAGGATGGACGCACTGCGTTGTGTACCAGTCGCCTGTGGGGGGTTTGAGGAGGATGGACGCACTGCGTTGTGTACCAGTAGCCTGTCGGGGATTTGAGGAGGATGGACGCACTACGTTGTGTACCAGTAGCATGTGTGGGTTTGAGGAGGATGGACGCACTACGTTGTGTACCAGTCGCCTGTGCGGGGGTTTGAGGAGGATGGATGCACTACGTTGTGTACCAGTCGCCTGTGGGGGGTTTGAGGAGGATGGACGCACTGCGTTGTGTACCAGTCACCGGTGGGGGGTTTGAGGAGGATCGACGCACTGCGTTGTGTACCAGTCGCCTGTGGGGGGTTTGAGGAGGATGGACGCACTGCGTTGTGTACCAGTCGCCTGTGGGGGGTTTGAGGAGGATGGACGCACTGCGTTGTGTACCAGTAGCCTGTGCGGGGATTTGAGGAGGATGGACGCACTACGTTGTGTACCAGTAGTCTGTGGGGGTTTGAGGAGGATGGACGCACTACGTTGTGTACCAGTCACCTGTGCGGGGGTTTGAGGAGGATGGACGCACTGCGTTGTGTACCAGTAGTCTGTGGGGGTTTGAGGAGGACGGACGCACTGCGTTGTGTACCAATAGCCTGTGGGGGTTTGAGGATGATGGACGCACTACGCTGTGTACCAGTCGCCTGTGGGGGGTTTGAGGAGAATGGACGCACTGCGTTGTGTACCAGTCACCTGTGGGGGGTTTGAGGAGGATGGACGCACTGCGTTGTGTACCAGTCGCCTGTGGGGGGTTTGAGGAGGATGGACGCACTACGTTGTGTACCAGTAGCATGTGGGGGTTTGAGGAGGATGGACGCACTACGTTGTGTACCAGTCACCTGTGCGGGGGTTTGAGGAGGATGGACGCACTACGTTGTGTACCAGTCACCTGTGGGGGGTTTGAGGAGGATGGACGCACTACGCTGTGTACCAGTCGCCTGTGGGGGGTTTGAGGAGGATGGACGCACTGCGTTGTGTACCAGTAGTCTGTGGGGGTTTGAGGAGGATGGACGCACTGCATTGTGTACCAGTCACCGGTGGGGGGTTTGAGGAGGATCGACGCACTGCGTTGTGTACCAGTCGCCTGTGGGGGGTTTGAGGAGGATGGACGCACTGCGTTGTGTACCAGTCGCCTGTGGGGGGTTTGAGGAGGATGGACGCACTGCGTTGTGTACCAGTAGCCTGTCGGGGATTTGAGGAGGATGGACGCACTACGTTGTGTACCAGTAGTCTGTGGGGGTTTGAGGAGGATGGACGCACTACGTTGTGTACCAGTCACCTGTGCGGGGGTTTGAGGAGGATGGACGCACTACGTTGTGTACCAGTCACCTGTGGGGGGTTTGAGGAGGATGGACGCACTGCGTTGTGTACCAGTCGCCTGTGGGGGGTTTGAGAAGGATGGACGCACTGCGTTGTGTACCAGTCGCCTGTGGGGGGTTTGAGGAGGATGGACGCACTGCGTTGTGTACCAGTAGCCTGTCGGGGATTTGAGGAGGATGGACGCACTACGTTGTGTACCAGTAGCATGTGTGGGTTTGAGGAGGATGGACGCACTACGTTGTGTACCAGTCGCCTGTGCGGGGGTTTGAGGAGGATGGATGCACTACGTTGTGTACCAGTCGCCTGTGGGGGGTTTGAGGAGGATGGACGCACTGCGTTGTGTACCAGTCACCGGTGGGGGGTTTGAGGAGGATCGACGCACTGCGTTGTGTACCAGTCGCCTGTGGGGGGTTTGAGGAGGATGGACGCACTGCGTTGTGTACCAGTCGCCTGTGGGGGGTTTGAGGAGGATGGACGCACTGCGTTGTGTACCAGTAGCCTGTGCGGGGATTTGAGGAGGATGGACGCACTACGTTGTGTACCAGTAGTCTGTGGGGGTTTGAGGAGGATGGACGCACTACGTTGTGTACCAGTCACCTGTGCGGGGGTTTGAGGAGGATGGACGCACTACGTTGTGTACCAGTCACCTGTGGGGGGTTTGAGGAGGATGGACGCACTACGCTGTGTACCAGTCGCCTGTGGGGGGTTTGAGGAGGATGGACGCACTGCGTTGTGTACCAGTAGTCTGTGGGGGTTTGAGGAGGACGGACGCACTGCGTTGTGTACCAATAGCCTGTGGGGGTTTGAGGATGATGGACGCACTACGCTGTGTACCAGTCGCCTGTGGGGGGTTTGAGGAGAATGGACGCACTGCGTTGTGTACCAGTCACCTGTGGGGGGTTTGAGGAGGATGGATGCACTGCGTTGTGTACCAGTCGCCTGTGGGGGGTTTGAGGAGGATGGACGCACTACGTTGTGTACCAGTAGCATGTGGGGGTTTGAGGAGGATGGACGCACTACGTTGTGTACCAGTCACCTGTGCGGGGGTTTGAGGAGGATGGACGCACTACGTTGTGTACCAGTCACCTGTGGGGGGTTTGAGGAGGATGGACGCACTACGCTGTGTACCAGTCGCCTGTGGGGGGTTTGAGGAGGATGGACGCACTGCGTTGTGTACCAGTAGTCTGTGGGGGTTTGAGGAGGATGGACGCACTGCATTGTGTACCAATAGCCTGTGGGGGTTTGAGGATGATGGACGCACTACGTTGTGTACCAGTAGTCTGTGGGGGTTTGAGGAGGATGGACGCACTACGTTGTGTACCAGTCGCCTGTGGGGGGGTTTGAGGAGGATGGACGCACTACGTTGTGTACCAGTCGCCTGTGCGGGGGTTTGAGGAGGATGGACGCACTACGTTGTGTACCAGTCGCCTGTGGGGGGTTTGAGGAGGATGGACGCACTGCGTTGTGTACCAGTAGTCTGTGGGGGTTTGAGGAGGATGGACGCACTACGTTGTGTACCAGTAGCATGTGGGGGTTTGAGGAGGATGGACGCACTACGTTGTGTACCAGTCGCCAGTGCGGGGGTTTGAGGAGGATGGACGCACTACGTTGTGTACCAGTCGCCTGTGCGGGGGTTTGAGGAGGATGGACGCACTACGTTGTGTACCAGTCGCCTGTGGGGGGTTTGAGGAGGATGGACGCACTGCATTGTGTACCAGTAGTCTGTGGGGGTTTGAGGAGGATGGACGCACTACGTTGTGTACCAGTCGCCTGTGCGGGGGTTTGAGGAGGATGGACGCACTGCGTTGTGTACCAGTATCCTGTGGGGGGTTTGAGGAGGATGGACGCACTGCGTTGTGTACCAGTAGTCTGTGGGGGTTTGAGGAGGATGGACGCACTGCGTTGTGTACCAATAGCCTGTGGGGGTTTGAGGATGATGGACGCGCTACGTTGTATACCAATAGCCTGTGGGGGTTTGAGGAGGATGGACGCACTGCGTTGTGTACCAATAGCCTGTGGGGGTTTGAGGAGGATGGACGCACTACGTTGTGTACGAGTATCCTGTGGGGGTTTGAGGAGGATGGACGCACTACGTTGTGTACCAATAGCCTGTGGGGGTTTGAGGATGATGGACGCACTACGTTGTGTACCAATAGCCTGTGGGGGTTTGAGGAGGCTGGACGCACTGCGTTGTGTACCAATAGCCTGTGGGAGTTTGAGGAGGCTGGACGCACTGCGTTGTGTACCAATAGCCTGTGGGGGTTTGAGGAGGATGGACGCACTGCGTTGTGTACCAGTATCCTGTGGGGGGTTTGAGGAGGATGGACGCACTGCGTTGTGTACCAGTAGCCTGTGGGGGTTTGAGGAGGATGGACACACTGCGTTGTGTACCAGTCGCCTGTGGGGGGTTTGAGGAGGATGGACGCACTGCGTTGTGTACCAGTCGCCTGTGGGGGGTTTGAGGAGGATGGACGCACTGAGTTGTGTACCTGTCGCCTGTGGGGGGTTTGAGGAGGATGGACGCACTGCGTTGTGTACCAGTAGACTGTGGGGGGTTTGAGGAGGATGGACGCACTACGTTGTGTACCAGTAGTCTGTGGGGGTTTGAGGAGGATGGACGCACTGCGTTGTGTACCAGTCGCCTGTGGGGGTTTGAGGAGGATGGACGCACTGCGTTGTGTACCAGTCGCTTGTGGATGGTTTTAGGAGGATGGACATACTACGTTGTGTACCAGTAGTCTGTGGGGGTTTGAGGAGGATGGACGCACTGCGTTGTGTACCAGTAGTCTGTGGGGCTTTGAGGAGGATGGACGCACTGCGTTGTGTACCAGTCGCCTGTGGGGGGTTTGAGGCGGATGGACGCACTGCGTTGTGTACCAGTCGCCTGTGGGGGGTTTGAGGAGGATGGACGCACTGAGTTGTGTACCAGTCGCCTGTGGGGGGTTTGAGGAGGATGGACGCACTGCGTTGTGTACCAGTAGTCTGTGGGGGTTTGAGGAGGATGGACGCACTGCATTGTGTACCAGTAGTCTGTGGGGGTTTGAGGAGGATGGACGCACTGCGTTGTGTACCAGTCGCCTGTGGGGGGTTTGAGGCGGATGGACGCACTGCGTTGTGTACCAGTCGCCTGTGGGGGGTTTGAGGAGGATGGACGCACTGAGTTGTGTACCAGTCGCCTGTGGGGGGTTTGAGGAGGATGGACGCACTGCGTTGTGTACCAGTCACCGGTGGGGGGTTTGAGGAGGATGGACGCACTGCGTTGTGTACCAGTCGCCTGTGGGGGGTTTGAAGAGGATGGACGCACTGCGTTGTCTACCAGTCGCCTGTGGGGGGTTTGAGGAGGATGGACGCACTGCGTTGTGTACCAGTAGCCTGTCGGGGATTTGAGGAGGCTGGACGCACTATGTTGTGTACCAGTAGCATGTGGGGGTTTGAGGAGGATGGACGCACTACGTTGTGTACCAGTCGCCTGTGGGGGGGTTTGAGGAGGATGGACGCACTACGTTGTGTACCAGTCGCCTGTGCGGGGGTTTGAGGAGGATGGACGCACTACGTTGTGTACCAGTCGCCTGTGGGGGGTTTGAGGAGGATGGACGCACTGCGTTGTGTACCAGTAGTCTGTGGGGGTTTGAGGAGGATGGACGCACTACGTTGTGTACCAGTAGTCTGTGGGGGTTTGAGGAGGATGGACGCACTACGTTGTGTACCAGTAGTCTGTGGGGTTTTGAGGAGGATGGACGCACTGCGTTGTGTACCAGTAGTCTGTGGGGGTTTGAAGAGGATGGACGCACTGCGTTGTGTACCAATAGCCTGTGGGGGTTTGAGGATGATGGACGCACTACGTTGTGTACCAATAGCCTGTGGGGGTTTGAGGAGGATGGACGCACTGCGTTGTGTACCAATAGCCTGTGGGGGTTTGAGGAGGATGGACGCACTGCGTTGTGTACCAGTAGTCTGTGGGGGTTTGAGGAGGATGGACGCACTACGTTCTGTACCAGTAGTCTGTGGGGGTTTGAGGAGGATGGACGCACTGCGTTGTGTACCAGTAGTCTGTGGGGGTTTGAGGAGGATGGACGCACTGCGTTGTGTACCAATAGCCTGTGGGGGTTTGAGGATGATGGACGCTCTACGTTGTGTACCAATAGCCTGTGGGGGTTTGAGGAGGATGGACGCACTGCGTTGTGTACCAATAGCCTGTGGGGGTTTGAGGAGGATGGACTCACTGCGTTGTGTACCAGTATCCTGTGGGGGGTTTGAGGAGGATGGACGCACTGCGTTGTGTACCAGTAGTCTGTGGGGGTTTGAGGATGATGGACGCACTGCGTTGTGTACCAGTAGCCTGTGGGGCTTTGAGGAGGATGGACACACTGCGTTGTGTACCGGTAGCCTGTGGGGGTTTGAGGAGGATGGACGCACTGCGTTGTGTACCGGTAGCCTGTGGGGGTTTGAGGAGGATGTACGCACTGCGTTGTGTGCCAGTAGCTTGTGGGGGTTTGAGGAGGAAGGACGCACTGCGTTGTGTGCTAGTAGTCTGTGGGGGGTTTGAGGAGGAAGGACGCACTGCGTTGTGTGCCAGTAGTCTGTGGGGATTTATGCCTGTAGTCGTCGGGGGGAGGGGGTGCGGTTTGAGTGAATAAATCCTCTTCCACAGTTTCAAAAACAAAACGGGTGTTTTCCTTTTATTCATACTTATTAAGCTGGAATGACCCCAGCATACTTCAGATGCTCTAATAACTCCATTCATTCATTCATCATCTCTCCCACTCCTATTGTTTGCCGGCCGACGAATTAGAAGCTTGGTTAATCCCGTTAGTGAATGTTTGTTGGCCTTCCTTGGTCAGCGACAGTAAAGACCCGTCTGTCACTTGCTCTTCAATCATGGTGAGCAAAGTCCCCCTTGTAGACTAAATAGTCTTGTTGTATTGTTACAGAGGTGCCTGAGGGATGAAGTAGTGTGTGAGCCACTGTAGTCCTGTATATTGTAGACAGTCTACAGACACCACCAGTGTGTTTCCAGGTCCTCCACGGTGGGAACTCTAAGTTGCCTGCTATTTGAATGAAAGGAAATCCTCGGATACACTCTGAGAGAATTCCCTGAGCCACCCCAAAAAATGTATCCCTGTCTGCACCGCACAAGAGGAGTGGAGGGAGGATAGGAAAAATGTTAAATGCACAAATCCGTCCCAGCATCAATCTGAACCCCGGCCTCCCGTCCCGGCGGTGGTTATTTGGGAGTCTTGTTTGCTGTGCCAAGTGTGTCCTGAGGCGGCCTTAGGAGCCTGTGAACGCTGAGGCTTTCGCTGTGTTCCTCTGCTTTCCTCAGCACCAGCCCCCCCTCCCCCCACTGTTAAGCTTCTTTAAAGTCTATGCTGCTAGCTAGCTACCGGGCCTGATTGGATGCTGCTGCTGCTACTACTGCTACATATTGGCTTTTTCATTTAGAACGATGTGTGATACTGCATTGGAAAAGGTTTTTGAACTCTCCAGATGGTTGAAATGGCCCTAATCAAAGACGATATTGACTATGTTCATGGATTGATTGGTACAGGAAGGAGAAGGTACTTTCTGCCACCGTCTGTAATCATTAGTGCATTGAACAACCGTTTCTTGAAGTTAGCGATCCAAAGGCATCCCATAATGTGTCTTCAGGCTGACAGAGAGAGACCCTGCATCCCACTGCTGGCTTGCCTCTGAAGCTAAGCAGGGTTGGTCCTGGATGGGAGACCAGATGCTGCTGGGAGTGGTGTTGGAGTGCTAGTAAGAGGCATTCTTTCCTTTGGTCCCCCCAAGAATATCCCAATGCCCCAGGGCAGTGATTGGGGACATTGCCTTATGTAAGGTGCTGTCTTTCGGATGGGATGTTAAACAGGTGTCCTGTCTCTCTGTGATCGCTAAAGATCCCATGGTGTTAACTCCGGTGTCCTGGCTAAATTCCCAATCTGTCCCTCATACCTTCATGGCCACATAATCATCCCCAGCTTCCAATTGGCTCATTCATCCCCCCCTCCTCTCCCCTGTAGCTATTCTCCAGGTCGTTGCTGTAAATGAGAATGTGTTCACAGTCAACTTACCTGGTAAGATCAGGGTTAAATCAGAGTGAGAGAGTCCCTCCACTCCAACCCCGTCCACTTTGGCCAGCCAGCTGTGTGTGGGTCAGTATCCTGGCTCCCTCCTGTCACACACACTGACCACCTGGGCAAACAGATGGGAATTTGATACGGCTAATTCGTCTAACCCGCACCGGTCGCTAGCTCGATTAGCCCCCGTCCCCAGTGCACACAGTTGACAGAGTGACTGACGGCAGCCTACTGAGCTGAAGTGATGGCAAGGCCCCTGGCAGACTTTAGCATTAGCCGTAAGAGATCGCTCAACCTAGCACAGCTGGGTGAGGCCATAGGGCATGTTTAGCTAAATGCTACAGATGAATATGTGACGTCAGAAACAAGAATATAAAGATGGCTGCCAAACTAGGAGCTTTTGAAGGGTGGTGATATAGATACTAAACGAATAGCCGGATATAATTTGGGTATTTGGCCATCACACATGGCAAAGGAATGAAACAGACTTGAACCCTAGCTAGCATCCCGTGTAGGGCCTGTACAAAAATGTACAGTCAATAATCTGGAGCCTGTGTGGACATCTGTAAGTAAGCAGCTGGAGACCAGATGTGCTAGCATCAGGCTAGCATGTTGTAAGTGTAGCCAACTGGAAGAGGAGTTAAATGTTTCATGGGTGGTAGTGGGGACACGTGTGGTGTCCTCGGCAGCACACTGACTCCTGCACGTGCGAACGCTCACTGGGTCCTCCTAACGCTGGGTGGGATGGGGAAATGGAATGTCAAATATATATCCACAGGGAAGAGCAGGATATCTAAATAAATGATATTACTGAGCATATAACTTTGGTATCCTGCGTGTGCTTTTCCCTGTGGATATATATTTGGAATTAGCACCGCAAACATCTACTTGGAACAGTTTATTATAGTCTTGGCTGAAAGGACATTTGTCTAAATGGTCTAAAATGGGATTCCAACATTATGTTGACAAATGGGATGTATAGACCTCTCTGCTCAAATGGAATACACAGGACAAGGGTATATGCACCCAGTCCTTATGCAGACACATCAACATGTTTTTTCCCCCATGTTTGAATGTCTGATTGATTGTTTGAGTTGCGTGGAATTTCTCAAAGCTGGAAACACAGAGTTCTGATCGAATCGAGAGAAAACCCAATTAAACATTTTTGATGTGGAACTAATTTGGAAGAGAACTTCAAATGTTTGTTTGAGGAGAATACAATTTTCCCTCGTGTGTGTGTGTGTGTGTGTACCTGTTTTTTCCCTACCTTTATCTTGACTCACACAAATACCCTCTCCTTCAGCAAACACCGCAGAATGTCAGATAGCCTGCGTTGTTTGACTGTTCTTAAAAGCTTAGCCCTATTTCAAAGAAAGTTTTCCAGCTCTATTTACATATTTAGGATTTACGCTACCGGCGTGGAGCGTCAGATAGTGTTTTTCATCTTCAGCATAAGCCTGTGCTTTATCTTTTGGGGGGGGTACTGTTTTAATTGGAAGTTTGGTACAAAGCAAGTAGTGCAAAAGAGGATCAAATCCTATGCTTAGAGGATTACACTGTACATTAGTGGATGCATTGGAAGGCCTGATCTGAAATTGAGCTGGTTTTGAAATGCGGAGAAGTCTCTGGTATCTGTGATATATATTTCGAAGTATCTTGCATTGGAAGGTAAATCCAAACTTTAAAGTGATTTTACAGTAGCTATGCGTAACGTGTCCGTTAGAAGATATAGGTGTTTGCAGGTTTGTAATAGTTGTATTTTTAAAAGGTATACATTTCTGTCTGTGCTGACATGTGAGGGTCATAACTGGAGCTACAAGCTCAGCCAGATAAGAAGCTCAGGCTAGTAATGAACTGGGGTGTAATCATTCGTCCAAACAGTTGCAAACAGTTACGTTTTGCAACAAAAACAAGAGTTTCTATTGGACAAATTCAGGTTGGTCCTTCCCCGTTTTCGTTCCGTTTGCGTCCGTTTAAGAAAAGCTTTGCAACAGAATCGGCATAATGAATACACTCCTGGGTCCAGACGAAACAGTTCTGTACTCAAGGGTGTGACTCCTTAAGGATTGGTGGCATGCAGCCGATAGGCTTCTGTGTTTGGTCTATGAGTTTGATAACATGATCTTGTAATCTATGACATTGAAGATGCTGAATTTGGTGCTTTCTGCGCATTCTTAGTTACATGATGCAGTGACGCTTTAAAGTTGAGCTAATAGTGTCGATTTGAGAGAGACCACTAAGCGTTGCAAGACCAGCTGGGAGGGAGTGCTGGGTGTCACTGGGCTCTACTATGAGGCCTTCTACCTGATGTGGAAAGCCTCTTTCAGTTATAAACATCTTAATGGCTTGCAATGTGTCCAATACTGACACATCTTTTCTTTGCTATCTTTTCCAGGTCCGTCGTTCAAGCCGAGCTGCAGCAAGGCCCAGAGGTATCTAGAGTTCATCCCTATCAACCTGCACACCCAGAGGATGAGGGTGACGTGTCCTCGACAAACAGGTGTGTTTCCAAATGGACCTATAAAGCATACGGCTTGTATTCATTAGGCACCAAAAACGGATTAAAACAGGGAAGGACTAGCTGGACTTGTCCAATAAGAAATGTACATTTTAGTTTTCAGGGTTATGGTGTGCCCTAATGAATATAACCCTGACTATTACAACTTCATGAGGGTTTTCCAGCTGCTGGGAATGAGCACTGGGGTCTTGAACGTCACCTACAGCCGCTACAGTTCACGTCCTTTGCTCTACTTCTTCTCTTGTCAGGAGAGCGCACAAGGCGCGGATCAGAGGCATCCGGGGTGCTGACAGGTGCATATTAACTCTGACAGACAGACCGACCGACAGACAATGGTCTAACGAAGCCCTACGCGTTTGGCCCTGAGAGGGAATACACAGAATAGCCTGCCTTAGAGCTTCCATCTCCCTCTACAACCAACCCCAATACTCACCTCTCTAGTTCGGCCCTAGACTTGTCAAAATGCATTATGTCCGCTGACACGCTTCTACACGCTAGCTCTGGGATGAGCTCAATAACTGCAAACTCGCTAGCTCTTGGGGAATGTTCCTCAGTTTCGAGTTCTCTCACCATTTGATTGATTGTAAAGTTGAAGGCTAGACAAGCCTTGACACAGATCTCGACTACTCTGCACATCAGGGACAATAAGGAGAATAAAGGGAATGGAGCTGTTAGCGAAAACCATGACCACTGACTGACTGGTCAAAAAGAAGGGTTAGTCAGAAGTCTACCACCCCTGAGAAAGAGGGAGAATGTGTTGAAAGAGATCGTTCCTGGTTCAGTTCAGCCTGGTCTCTGCTGCCAAGTTTCCAGAAGACACAATAGCTCTTGAAACACATGGTGATGCATTGTTTGTTGATAAAATTGCTTCCACGTAGTCTAGTCTGGTCACTCCCTTGGGCAGTTGTTTCCTTTGGGGTGAAAAACGATTCACTTTGACTTTGTCCATCCATGTAAATGACATCAACGTCCTTTCTATTAGTCACCTAGGTTTCTGTGCTTGTCAGGAATTATAGTCATATTTCCTCTAGTTTGGTCTTTCTTTCCTCCCAAACAAACCAAACCAAACCAAACAAACCAAACCAAACCATGCCATTTGGATTTGCGTTCCACTATTGATCATGTAGTGAGAGAATGAGAGAAGGTGACGCTACTAGCGGCTGGCTGGCGTGGGAGCACAGTATGATGACTCAGTCACCATTTATGGCATTGTTTGAACGACAGACCATCTAGGGACGATCACATCTGTGGCCATCTCGAGGAAGAGACATTCCCACAGATGTCCTAGGGTCACTGAAGCCAGGAGAGGTGTAAAGACGGACTTGAATCGACAAAATTCATGTTTGGATTGTTTCAAGAGTTCAGGAAGAGCTACGAAGGTTGACATGTTTCAGTCGTAAGCGTATGGATTTATTGTTACAGAGAAACTGTCGTTCTGTTCGCCGGACGGCGGATAGTTTAAAGAAGAGCAACACAGGTGTGCTCTAATCATACGGTGTTGAGGTGTGGTGATTAGATCCGAGAATGTGTGGGTTTTCATGTCTTTGTTGTACTGTTTGGGGCCATCAAAGTGAAGTTAATTAGACAATAGGAGATACAGGGAATTGGCGCTCTTGGAAGAATAAAAGTTGAGTTTTAACTTAGATCATGTCATTGGTTAACCTGATATACGTTGGTACTGTCGTGGTGAATATTCTATGCTGTTAAGACTTATTGTTAAAAGGATATTTTGTATCCTTTTAATCGTGAAGATTTCTGGTGGGTGTCATTTGCAAATTGCATTCTTATTGCGTAACTGTAATAAATGTGATTATTTTTAAATGGATACGAACCGCAGTCCTCACATTTTTGAGTAATTTTCCTTGAATTATTATTTGGTGACATGTTTAATGGTAAATGTTATTCACAATAGTCATAGCATAAATGCTTGGTCTAACTGTGCTAGGGTTAACTCAATAATAACTCTACTTAATGCTAAGACATTGATTGCAAGATATTAGCACCTTGTTCCTCAGCCTGTCAATAATTGCAGAGTAAGGAAACAGTGTTATGAACTCCATTTGGGCTATGTAAAAGGGACATTTTATCTCCCTTAACCCATTCCCATGTCCTGTTTAAGTATGAATTATTCAAATGTATCTCACCGGCCCGCAATAATTTCTCCTCCCAGGGAGAGAGAGACAGCCCCCCTCCCCCCACCCCACCCTACGGTTCTCCAGTCGATTTATGGGAGCGGAGAAGGGACACACTAGGAAATCAGCTAGAGCAAATTGGCCCGTGTGAGTGATGTTGTCGGCTCACCATTGTATTTCATTGTGTCGCTGTATGTTGTGAGGCAGTAGCCAATTAAGGGGAGCTGGGAAGTTTGAGAACCCAGGGGCTGAGCAGGGAGAGGTGGGGGACAATGGGGGACAATGGGGGCCATGTCGGCGACCATGGGATCATTAAGACGGAAGCGTGGGGCGAGTGCCAACCAATACCCTTCCCAACCTTCGCATTCAGAGCAGCTCTGTCAGTAATGCTGTCGACGGGACTTCTCAAACAGGACTTTCTGTGGCGGCTGGCTGGTCTGCCGTCCCAGAGGCCGTTCGTTAGCTGTCCTCCACCGCACTAAACCACCACAGTGGAGGATTCACACACACACACACACACACACACACACACACACACACACACACACACACACACACACACACACACACACACACACACACACACACACACACACACACACACACACACACACACACACACTCATCACCACCTCTCCTCAGTCCACACTACTGTCAGACCTCATTACACATTCCAACAAAACCTTGTATGACTATTTTCCTGCGTCACAATTTTCCACCTTCCTTCTGAGGAAAAAAAGTTTATAGAAGTCTCATGTTTGTCTTTTTCTCAAACCCTCCACTCCTTCTTGACCCCCCCTTCTTCATGTTCCCATCCCTTCCTCTCTACTTGGTGTATTGTACTGTACAACACAGTTCCCGCTAACCCCATGCGGGACACCTTCTTGCCTCCCCAGATGCATTCTATGACGTGATCACGGTGGGGGCTCCAGCGGCCCACTTCCAGGGCTTTAAGGGCGGAGGGCTGCAGCGACTACTGAGCAGACATGAGGCAGAGAAGAAGAGGTGAGACAGCCTCATTATACAACACATACCATGCAGCAGAGACAGGGCTGCCTTGGAAAATAGATTCATACCCAAATGCAACCCTCCTGGTTAAATAAAGCGTTAAATTGTCTTTGTCCAAAAAGGCACCATATTCCATGTATAGTACAGTGCACTACTTTTGGCCTGGGTATAGGGTGCCTTTTTGGATTGGCCCACTTTAAGTTGGAGAGGTATAGGATACTAACAGAGAAGGATGGATGTAAGTCTGTCTCTGACTGGATTTCATGTGAGGCTTGTTCTGCTAACGACAGGTGAATGTAGCAGGGCCAGCATTGGTAGTGACAGATTCATTTGGTCCTGACACCAGGATTTGATTTGTGCAAGTAGGGCTAGGCTACGCAGTACTGTTAGTGACAGCTGAGCTGGGAGGTTTGACTCAATTGGGATCTGCTCTGTTTGCTACTGACGGCTATATTTGACTGGAGGGGCGTAGGCCCTAATGCCGATGAGACTGTTGACTGACTCAGGCTTTTTGTATTTACTCACCGGCTTCTCTCTCTGTGCGGTGGCCATTTTGGATCTTCCAGGTCCCTTCGCAATAACCCTGAGTCGTCCCTATTGACACTCCGAGAGACTGTGATTGAATTGTGTCTGTTTGATTCAATTACCTAGCGCACATCGCGGGCTGTGGCTGTGTGCATGATGTAGAGTCTCTCTCTCTGACGGAGAAGACATGTCTAATTGGTATGTTCTCATTGAGTGGGGCCGTCACAGGCCTGACAAACACCCCGATGGGGGTATTATAGTGATGTAGGTGAACTGAGAACAGTGACAGTACAGTAACAGTCCCAACCACCATCCCCCATAGCTATTCATAAAGCGTCTCATAGTAAGAAGTGCTGATCTACGATCAGGCCCTCCCCTGTCCATTTCATCGAATTCGATATTATGTAAAATGCTAAACTGATCCTAGATCAGCACGTTTGAAGAATACAGCTTGGCCCTGGGGTCGTTAATCAAGATGGCCGCCTTAATGTCCTCCGATCTGAGATCAGTGTTTTGTATCTTGTCGACGTTCCCATGCTGTAAGATGGAGGGGGGTTGTCATGGGTTCAACATGTGCCCACTTGAGTGATCCCTGAGGAAATGAGAAGTGATTTTCCCCAAAGCTTCTCTGTCGAGTGCCGAGTCATTATGGACCATGTCAGAGCCAATTAGTTACACTGAGTTTAGAGCTCAACAAAGAAGAGGAGATGGAGAGAAAGAAAGAAAGAGAGAGAAAGAAAGAATGAAACCGAGAGAAAAGAAGTTTGAAGAAAAATAAGTTAGAGCATTTTTTTTTTAATGAACTGCACAAGCGAATTTGCCCAGTAGTCAACGCTTATCTGCTAGCAAACACTACGATAAGAGTTGGCATATTTTGGGACAAAGAGAGTCCACTGAAGTAAAATCAATTGCTTTGAAAGAGAGATTAGACTGGGCAAGGAAGGAGTACCCAGGGATACTTTTTTTGTCTCATATTTGACTTTGCTAACTGTAGCTTATATTTTTCAATTTTCCGCCTGGCTAACCGAGGAACGGCCAACTGCCAAGCCCCGTATCATGTCTGACCCGGAATCCAGTCATTTGTCAGTCATTTCCCTAAAATGGGATTTCATGCTCCTCTCCATGGTTATCTTGGATTTGCTTCATTGGCATTTTAATGGAGTTGCATGTTTTCTTTCAATGGGGGAAAATCAATTTCCGTGATTTAATGTTATGCCACTTTAATTTTTTTATTTTATTTTAATTATTATTTTACATTTTACCCCTTTTTCTCCACAATTTTGTGGTGTCCAATTGTTTAGTAGCTACTATCTTGTCTCATCGCTACAACTCCCGTACGGGCTCGGGAGAGACGAAGGTTGAAAGTCATGCGTCCTCTGATACACAACCCAACCAAGCCGCACTGCTTCTTAACACAGCGCGCATCCAACCCGGAAGCCAGCCGCACCAATGTATCGGAGGAAACACCATGCACCTGGCAACCTTGGTTAGCGCACACTGCGCCCGGCCCACCACAGGAGTCGCTGGTGCGCGATGAGACAAGGATATCCCTACCGGCCAAGCCCTCCCTAACCCGGACGATGCTAGGCCAATTGTGTGTCGCCCCATGGACCTCCCGGTGAGCCTGGGTGCGAACCCAGAGTCTCTGGTGGCACAGCTGGCGCTGCAGTATAGCGCCCTTAACCACTGCGCCACCCGGGAGGCCCAGGACACTTTTATTTTGACTTGAGCATATCTGCCAAGAGGTGCTCTTCAATGTGCTGTTGAAGACCATGTTTAGTGTTTTGAAATAAATTGAAATTAAGTCATGTTATGAAAATAGATAGCGAGGTTAGACCTAATCTGTAGACACACACAGACAGACACCCTGCCTTTGAACAAGAGCCTTTTGTAATCGTCTTTGATTAAAGGGAACAATAGTCTAGATGTGAGACTTGACTGTTCAATGACATATAAATGAATCAAAGGGAGGAGAGGAAAAATGAAAAACCTGGAGGTGGAACCAGGAGGGCAAAAAAAGAGCCATTCATCTCGGGAAGGGGAGGGGAAGGGGGAGACGAGAGAGGGGAGAGGAGAGGAGAGAGCAGGGATGGATGGAGGGAGGGGAGAGGAGAGGAGAGAGGAGGGGAGAGCAGAGAGGGAGGGGAGAGGGAGGGGAGGGAGGAGGAGAGAGCAGGGATGGATGGAGGGAGGGGAGAGGAGAGAGAGAGAGAGAGAGAGAGAGAGAAAGAGAGAGGGAGGAGAGCGGAGAGGGAGGGGAGAGCGGAGAGGGAGGGGAGAGGAGAGAGGGGAGAGGAGAGAGCAGGGATGGATGGAGGGAGGGGAGAGGAGAGAGTAGGGGAGAGCGGAGAGGGAGGGGAGAGCGGAGAGCGGAGAGGGAGGGGAGAGGGAGGGGAGAGGAGAGAGGGGAGAGGAGAGAGCAGGGATGGATGGAGGGAGGGGAGAGCGGAGAGGGAGGGGAGAGCGGAGAGGGAGGGGAGAGCGGAGAGGGAGGGGAGAGCGGAGAGGGAGGGGAGAGGGAGGGGAGAGCGGAAAGGGAGGGGAGGGAGAAGGGAGGGGTGGAGATGGGAGAGACGGTGAAGAGAGAGAGTGGGTAGGGAAGGAAGCGGGGATAGAAGAGGAGTGTGCAAAAGAGAGGGATGCGAGAGAGGGTGAGAGATGGGGAGAGGGAGAGAGAGCGGGATGGGAGCAACAGCCAGAGCCAGCGGTATCTTCTTAGTATGGGGCCTTGAAAGGAAGTTCAAATCAAAATCAAATGTATTTATTTATATAGCCCTTCGTACATCAGCTGATATCTCAAAGTGCTGTACAGAAACCCAGCCTAAAACCCCAAACAGCAAGCAATGCAGGTGTAGAAGCACGGTTAAATTAACAGCTGCACTTCGGGCCCCATCAGTATCCTACAAAGCTATTTACATACAGGGCAGGTGCATTTAGCTTTCATTAATGGCTTCCACCCAAATGGCTGTTTGAAAAGTCACCGATTTTCTTCGTTTCCTTCTTTTTAATTGAACCCTGTAGACGTTGCAGACTAATCTTTCTTTAACAAGCCACTCCTTTGAATCATTCGGCTTTTTGTACAGTGATAAGAGACGCTTACTTTGGCTGGAGCCCAGGTTTATTTAATGTGCATCATCAGGATCTGTAAGGGGGAACACTGCTGGGGTTGAAGCACTTCTTGTTTTTATACAGTACTCTCTCGCTCTCTCGTTCTCTCTCTCTCCAATTGTGTGTGTGTGTGCTTCTGTGTACATGCACTGGGCCCCAGCATGAGGGCTGCGCCAGCTTATGAGGTCAGGTGTAGTGTGTGTGTGTGTGTGTGTGTGTGTGTGTGTGTGTGTGTGTGTGTGTGTGTGTGTGTGTGTGTGTGTGTGTGTGTGTGTGTGTGTGTGTGTGTGTGTGTGTGTGTGTGTGTGTGTGTGTGTGTGTGTGTGTGTGCAGGCTGTGCTGTGCTGTGTTGCTCCTTCGCTGTTCGCACTGCCGAGTATCTGACTTTTATTGTTGTGGGGCCGCCGTCTGCTCAGGCAACACTGCCTAACGGTCATTTTGGGGTGTGGAGGGGAGCAGCAGTCACAGCAGGGACAGTTTGGTTCAGGCTATAATACATACACCTAATAGAGTCCCCTGATGTCAAGGTTTAACTTCACTTGCAAAACTCTGTCCAACTAAATAGGGTGTGTGTGTGTGTGTGTGTGTGTGTGTGTGTGTGTGTGTGTGTGTGTGTGTGTGTGTGTGTGTTATTCCCAGGTGTTAGTTGAAACAGACAGATGCCTATTGGTTTCAAAGAGAGGACCTTGGCAGTTGTTTTATTGTATTTAACCAGGTAGGCTAGTTGAGAACAAGTTCTCATTTACAACGGCGACCTGGCCAAGATAAAGCAAAGCAGTGCGACAAAAACAACACAGAGTTACACATAAACAAACGTACAGTCAATAACACAATAGAAAAATCTATATACAGTGTGTGCAAATGTAGTAAGATTAGGGAGGTAAGGCAGTAAATAGGTCATAGTGGTGAAATAATTACAGTTTAGCAATGAAACACTGGAGTGATAGATGTGCAAGTAGAGATACTGGGGTGCAAAAGAGCAAAATAAGTTGCGTAATAGAACCAATAGTGAACTGATTAACACTATCTTGTTCAAACACAGGCTGTTCTGGCATCAGGCTGTCTGTCTGTGTGATGGAGAAGGGCAGTAGCCCTGGTCAGATGTAAGAAACTGTGTTTTAATTTCATATTACTATGCTCCTGTCCTCCTATATGATAGTGTGGGTTTTGACAGTAGCCCTGGTCAGATCTACAGTAAGGACTGGTCTGAAATCAGTGCTGATTTGAGAAACAGTTCTAAGATCAGTTGCTATCCAGCACTGTCTTACGACAAACTGGGCTTTGGGGAACGAGACCTGAGTAACCAATGGACACAATCTTGTTCAAACACAGGCTGTTCTGGCATCAGTCTGGTGCAGGTTGTATGTCTGTTTGATGGAGGAGGACTTTGAGAGTGGCCCTATTATTTGGTCTGCGATCAGTTGCATTCCAGCCTTGTCTCTATGACGGAGTGGGTTTTGGCAACAGCATTGGTCTGGTCAGGTCCACGCTAGTCTAGGATCAGTTGCTATCCAGTCCTCTCACTTATGACAGCGTGGGCATTGGCAGTAACCAGACTGGTCTAGGATCAGTCGCTATCCCGTCCTCTCACTTATGACAGAGTGGGCTTTGGCAGTGAGCAGACTGGTCTAGGATCAGTTGCCTTACAGTGCCAGGCCTGTCTTTGTCTCAATGACAGAGTGTGTTTTTTGGCCCGAGGAGTTGTGGGCCTCAGTCCTGCCGTCCTCCGATGCAGTGTTCTGCTCCTGCTGGCTGTCAACAGCAGGCCTGGAAGCTCTTCATTAATTTCCTTCCCCACTATTAATTAGCCATGAGCCAGAGACACGGGCTTAATTAGAGAAGAGAGGCTGCTGCTTCTTCTTCTTCTCCTCCTTTTTCTCTTTCCCTCTCTCCCTCTCATTACTGTCATAACCAATTCCCATTGATCGTTTAGGAACATCAAGGGAGGACGTTTTGCTAGACTGCTTACTATTTGCTAGTTTTGATAAGTCCTCCTAATAGGTCGGTCTAGCGTGGGTGGGTGGATGCTCCAGGGCGGAGAGCGAGGTGTGGGATAGCTAGCCCACTAGGGAGGCTGTGTCTGGGGGAGAGTTGGGTCGATAAAGACCCCCCTCACCCCCTCCTGGGAGGTTCTGGTTCTCTCAGATGTAACCTCCCGGAGATATAAGATCATCTGCAGAGTAATAACGTGTATACAAACATGTATTTTACATTAAACTAGCTAGCTTGTGGCTCAGCAAATTGCCAGTAGACGCTAAGAAACACAGCCAAAATCCTTTGCTTCTTGATTAAACACCTAACAACAAATTCCTCCACCATTGTAAACAAGGATATTCCAGGTCGGGTGTCCATTTTCAAGCTTTTCCCTTAACAAGCAGGGTTTCTGTTCGCTTCACTGTGCTTGTCGGCAGCCATCTTGGCTTTGGTGGAAGCTAGCTTGCTTATTGGACTGACAGGACATCCTGATGAGGAATTTATGGTTTCCCTCCAATAACCAGCTCCGATATAGGTCAATGCTCTCCTGTGGCATCAGGCGGTAGGGACCATGTGTAAACACTGATTATCCACAGCACAGGATACCTAATGGCTGGATTTGTACTTATGAGTCAACAGTGTTGTTATGCAGCTGGAATTAGCTCATGAGTCTCTGTCTGCCTCACTCACTCACTCAGACAATGGCGTTTTTCCGGTGGTATTCTGTTTTATTGATCTTCTTCCATTTGTACCCTCCTGCATAATGTGGTAATATGAACTCCGACTCAAAGAGAATGCCCAAGTTTTAACGAAATGACTTACGTAAGTTATCATTCAAACAAATGTTGGCTTTTTTCCTAGTATTCCCTAGTAACTTCCCTAGTATTGACTATAGGCTACTTTGTAGAGATGGGATAAGATGGTACTGGATCTTATAAGAGGCCGAAGTCTGATTGTCTATGGGTTGCAGCGGGTGGCCTATCTCCAGAGAACTCATTAGCCGTAATGACAAGGCCAGGGTTTGTTAGCGCTAACCAATCAGATGCTACATTGGCAGCAGCTAGCTAGCCCCCAGTACACCTGAAGTAATAAAGGTGCCCAGGTTTTGGCACTGTACTGATGAAGCAGGTAGAGGATGTGTCATAAAAGATTGCTTTGAGGACTCTTCTACTCGCTCTCTCGTTCTCAAGACATTCACTCTTTCAGTCTTCAGTCAGTTATGCCTTGGGATCTGGCTCCAGGGTCTGGCCTACATACAGGCTGTTCAGAGCTGAATCTAAACGAGCTGGGAGGGTTGACTGCCTCAAATCGCTGCCTCGTTAACACACGCGCTTGGTCTGATGGCAGGAAATCACTGTGGAGAACTCAATGAAAGTCATTGAAACTTTACTTGAGGTGAACGTTTGATTGGGACTGATGTGCCCTGAATCTATGAACGGACAAAACACGTTTCATCTGAGGGTGAAACGCTTCCCTAAAAATGAAAAAAAGTATTAATTATTCATCATTTTCATCTGGCTGCAGATATTAATTAGGTGGTTTTAGATTGAAGCGTTGGAAAGCATTGATCTATGATACAGTTTCAGGCAACTAGAGCAACATTTTACTTACTGTATCCAGACTATACCACACACTGTACTGTGGCGGTAATGATCCAACTAGAAAACATTTACCAGTGGACTGTTTTTGATTACCCTATTATCTAGACGACAAACCGATCCATAATCATCACTGTTCTGCTACGTTCAATTCAAGGGCTTTATTGGCATGGGAAACGTGTTAACATTGCCAAAGCAAGTGAGGTAGATAATATATAAAGTGAATATATAAAGTGAAATAAACAATAAAAATTAACAGTAAACATTACACATACAGAAGTTTCAAAACAATAAAGACATTACAAATGTCATATTATATATATACAGTGTTTTAACAATGTACAAATGGTTAAAGGACACAAGATAAAATAAATAAGCATAAATATGGGTTGTATTTACAATGGTGTGTGTTCTTCACTGGTTGCCCTTTTCTCGTGGCAAAAGGTCACAAATCTTGCTGCTGTGATGGCACACTGTGGAATTTCACCCAGTAGATATGGGAGTTTATCAAAATTGGATTTGTTTTCGAATTCTTTGTGGATCTGTGTAATCTGAGGGAAATATGTCTCTCTAATATGGTCATACATTGGGCAGGAGGTTAGGAAGTGCAGCTCAGTTTCCACCTCATTTTGTGGGCAGTGAGCACATAGCCTGTCTTCTCTTGAGAGCCATGTCTGCCTATGGCGGCCTTTCTCAATAGCAAGGCTATGCTCACTGAGTCTGTACATAGTCAAAGCTTTCCTTAATTTTGGGTCAGTCACAGTGGTCAGGTATTCTGCCGCTGTGTACTCTCTGTGTAGGGCCAAATAGCATTCTAGTTTGCGCTGTTTTTTTGTTAATTCTTTCCAATGTGTCAAGTAATTATCTTTTTGTTTTCTCATGATTTGGTTGGGTCTAATTGTGCTGCTGTCCTGGGGCTCTGTAGGGTGTGTTTGTGAACAGAGCCCCAGGACCAGCTTGCTTAGGGGACTCTTCTCCAGGTTAATCTCTCTGTAGGTGATGGCTTTGTTATGGAAGGTTTGGGAATCGCTTCCTTTTAGGTGGTTATAGAATTTAACGGCTCTTTTCTGGATTTTGATAATTAGTGGGTATCGGCCTAATTCTGCTCTGCATGCATTATTTGGTGTTCTACGTTGTACACAGAGGATATTTTTGCAGAATTCTGCGTGCAGAGTCTCAATTTGGTGTTTGTCCCATTTTGTGAAGTCTTGGTTGGTGAGCGGACCCCAGACCTCACAACCATAAAGGGCAATGGGCTCTATGACTGATTCAAGTATTTTTAGCCAAACCCTAATTGGTATGTTGAAATTTATGTTCCTTTTGATGGCATAGAATGCCCTTCTTGCCTTGTCTCTCAGATCGTTCACAGCTTTGTAGAAGTTACCTGTGGCGCTGATGTTTAGGCCAAGGTATGTATAGTTTTTGGTGTGCTCTAGGGCAACAGTGTCTAGATGGAATTTGTATTTGTGGTCCTGGTGACTGGACCTTTTTTGGAACACCATTATTTTGGTCTTACTGAGATTTACTGTCAGGGCCCAGGTCTGACAGAATCTGTGCATAAGATCTAGGTGCTGCTGTTGGCCCTCCTTGGTTGGTGACCGAAGCACCAGATCGTCAGCAAACAGCATTTGACTTCGGATTCTAGTAGGGTGAGGCCGGGTGCTGCAGACTTTTCTAGTGCCCGCGCCAATTCGTTGATATATATATTGAAGGGGGTGGGGCTTAAGCTGCATCCCTGTCTCACCCCACGACCCTGTGTGAAGAAATGTGTGTGTTTCTTGCCAATTTTAACCACACACTTGTTTGTGTACATGGATTTTATCATGTCGTATGTTTTACCCCAACACCACTTTCCATCAGTTTGTAAAGCAGACCCTCATGCCAAATTGAGTCGAAGGCTTTTTTGAAATCAACAAAGCATGAGAAGACTTTGCCTTTGTTTTGATTTGTTTGGTTGTCAATTAGGGTGTGCAGGGTGAATACATGGTCTGTTGTATGGTTAATTTGGTAAAAAGCCAGTTTGACATTTTGACAATTTGACATTGCTCATTGTTTTCATTGAGGAAATGTACGAGTCTGCTGTTAATGATAATGCAGATGATTTTCCCAAGGTTACTGTTGATGCATATTCCACGGTAGTTATTGGGGTCAAATTTGTCTCCACTTTTGTGGATTGGGGTGATCAGTCCTTGGTTCCAAATATTGGGGAAGATGCCAGAGCTAAGGATGATGTTAAAGAGTTTTAGTATAGCCAATTGGAATTTGTTGTCTGTATATTTGATCATTTCATTGAGGATACCATCAACACCACATCTCTCTCTCTCTCTCTCTCTCTCTCTCTGTCTCTGTCTCTCCATCACCTCTCCAGTTTCAGCACAGCATACCAGTGCATCTACTACTCCCCGGAGCACACAGCCAAGGCCCAGGAGGTGTTGCACAGTGTGGGCCATCTCCAACCTCTCATCTCGGGCCTGGCAGACCAGCTGCTTCAGGCCGCCCAGCAGCACTCCATGGCTGGGCTGAGGGAGGCACTCAAGACCCTGGCTGGAAAGGTGAGTAGGCCTCTACCACCACAACTATCAGAACCACCACCACCTACCAGCTCTTTCCTTGTTCCTTTCCCCACCATTTAGCTCCAAGCCTGGGGCGGGAGTGCTGCTTAGTGCCCTTGGCTGGATCTCTAGCCACACAGGTCTCCAACCACCACCAAAATGTACCCCCTCTGTCCATGTTCCTTTCCCCCACGGTGGAGCTCAAAGGTACCCGGGTGCAGGAATGGTGCTGGGCTGAATGTCACCATCTGGATGTGTGTAGCACCACAGGGGAGCTTATTTTGGAGCTCTTCCCTCCTGCTGTGCTAGTGTGTAATCAGGCAAGGTGAAGCCTGGTAGGTGAAGCCTGGTAGGTGAAGCCTGGGAGGTGAAGCCTGGGAGGTAAAGCCTGGGAGGTGAAGCCTGGGAGGTGAAGCCTAGTAGGTGAAGCCTGGGAGGTGATGCCTAGTAGGTGAAGCCTGGGAGGTGAAGCCTGGGAGGTGAAGCCTGGGAGGCGAAGCCTGGGAGGCGAAGCCTGGTAGGCGAAGCCTGGGAGGCGAAGCCTGGTAGGCGAAGCCTGGGAGGCGAAGCCTGGGAAGAGAAGCCTGGGAGGCGAAGCCTGGGAGGCGAAGCCTGGGAAGAGAAGCCTGGTAGGCGAAGCCTGGTAGGCAAAGCCTGGTAGGCGAAGCCTGGGAGGTGAAGCCTGGTAGGCGAAGCCTGGGAGGCGAAGCCTGGGAGGCGAAGCCTGGTAGGCGAAGCCTGGGAGGCGAAGCCTGGTAGGCGAAGCCTGGGAGGCGAAGCCTGGGAGGCGAAGCCTGGTAGGCGAAGCCTGGGAGGCGAAGCCTGGGAGGCGAAGTCTGGGAGGCGAAGCCTGGGAAGAGAAGCCTGGGAGGCGAAGCCTGGGAGGCGAAGCCTGGGAAGAGAAGCCTGGTAGGCGAAGCCTGGTAGGCGAAGCCTGGGAGGCGAAGCCTGGGAGGCGAAGCCGGGAAGGTGAGCTACCAGGGGGATTAAAACTGGAGCTATTTGTAGGAAATATCCTTTACAGTGACTGAGTGTGAACATGTGTTTTGCCTCAGAGATGATTGTTTATACTGTATTTTGTTGAATATATTTGGCTGCAGCAAGTGTATTTTAGTGACCTGACGTTGCCCTTCAAGCGTACTGTCACCTACTACAAAACATCTGCCATGAAGACATCTAGCTCTAGGGTTAAACACACCCCAAACACACACACACCTCGTCATACCCACTGTCCATAACTCATCATTAAAACGCCAAAGCCAACTCAAGTGAATTGCAAGTCGACGAGCGCAGAGTTTTATGGACAAGACACTTGGTGTTTTATCCGTGTAATTATGAATTACATCTGGTGCTGTCAGATTTGCAATCTGCTGCAGTGAGTGAGTGAGAGATTGTTTTTGCCACAGTGGAGTAGAGCCCAATCAGACAGCTTAATTGGTACATTCTCTATGTCACCGCTTCCCCTCGTCCTTGATTAGACACGCAGGCGGCCTGGTCAGCACCGGCCCTGCTCCTCTGATTGGAACTTCAAACTTTGTGTGTCTCTGTCTCGGTTATTGGGTGTGTGGGGGTGGTGGGCGGAATGAGGGAGGCTTGTGGTAGGGTGTGTACGGGGAAAAATATAGTTGGATGGGGAGATTGATTGATGGTTGTCCGTTGGACAGTTGTTCATGTCATATGCATGAGTAGTCTGTCATAGAATGTGTGTTTGCACATTTGCTTATAGTGCTGAGTTCACCCTAAGTAGCTCATCTATCATTTATTTATTTAATTTTTTTACACTTTTTATTTCACCTTTATTTAACCAGGTAGGCCAGTTGAGAACAAGTTCTCATTTACATTATTGATAATCCGTAGTCCACCTAGCAAAACCACATATTCAGCACACAATTTTCACCATATAATGTATGATCCTGGATCAATTAGGTGGTCTACCCATGGCGTTTCCACGGAAACTCTCAAAACACACACTCACTCACACACTCTGACTGGAACGAATTGCAAAAATCGCTGAAGTTGGAGACTTTTATCTCCCTCACCAACTTCAAACATCTGCTATCTGAACAGCTAACCGATCGCTGCAGCTGTACATAGTCTATCGGTAAATAGCCCACCCAATTTTACCTACTTCATCCCCATACTGTTTATATTTATTTACTTTTCTGCTCTTTTGCACACCAATATCTCTACCTGTACATGACCATCTGATCATTTATCACTCCAGTGTTAATCTGCAAAATTGTAATTATTCGCCTACCTCCTCGTGCCTTTTGCACACATTGTATATAGACTCTCTTTTTTTCTACTGTGTTATTGACTTGTTAATTGTTTACTCCATGTGTAACTCTGTGTTGTCTGTTCACACTGCTATGCTTTATCTTGGCCAGGTCGCAGTTGTAAATGAGAACTTGTTCTCAACTAGCCTACCTGGTTAAATAAAGGTGTTCTCAACTAGCCTACCTGGTTAAATAAAGGTGTTCTCAACTAGCCTACCTGGTTAAATAAAGGTGTTCTCAACTAGCCTACCTGGTTAAATAAAGGTGTTCTCAACTAGCCTACCTGGTTAAATAAAGGTGTTCTCAACTAGCCTACCTGGTTAAATAAAGGTGAAATAAAATACATTTAAAAAAACACACACAGCCATGCTGGCTCCCTGGGTTGGTGTGTGTCCACTGTCCAGACAGATGGATGTGGAGTTCCGGTCGATAGGGAGGGAGGGAGGGAGGGAGGGAGGGAGGGAGGGAGGGAGGGAGGGAGGGAGAGAGAGAGAGAGAGAGAGAGAGAGGGAGAGAGGGAGAGAGGGAGAGCGCCCTAATGAAAGCACAGAGAGGTTTGATCCACAGTCACGTTACTCACCAAGGACAGCTCCCACTGCCAGCGACTCACACAGAGACTTCTCCTCCAGAGAGTCTGGGAGTGAGATGAGCAGTGGGGGGAGAAGTTAGCCTGGGATCCAAACAGATTATTTCACCATTTTCAGCTTGGATTCAAGGCTATGGAGGAGGGTTGTCACTGGGCCGGGTGGATGCTGTAACTCCCCTCAGGGAAAGGGATAGGGGGGAGTTTAAAACAGAAAACCCACACAAAGATCTACAACGATCTACGGTTCTCAGATGCTGTGTTATTACTGCTACTGCTGCTATTGGTGATGCTGATGATGATCAGTGAAAGAACGATGCATCAAGTCATCTCCTGCCTTCTGGGAACTGATGCTTATATCCAGAAGCGCAGAATACCTATTACTATTATCTTCTATGCATTACTACAGTATAAGAGGATTGCCTTATTTGGGCAGAAAAACGTCCTGTGTTAAATTACATTGGATATGGCGTGCCTACCAGGCGTGCCTACCAGGCGTGCCTGTAAGGTCATACACTTCTCCCAGCCTATATCTAGAACTTTCCATTCAACATCTTTCTCTTCTCTGTACATGTTTCTCCTTTAATAAAGTAGGAAGTACCATACATGCACTACCGGTCAAAAGTTTTAGAACATCTACTCATTCCAGAGTTTTTCTTTATTTTTACTATTTTCTACATTGTAGAATAGTAGTGAAGACATTACAACTATGAAATCATAGTTGACACATATGGAATCATGTAGTAACCAGTGTTAAAGAAATCTAAATCTATTTCATATTCTTCAAATAGCCACCCTTTGCCTTGACAGCTTTGCACACTCTTGGCATTCTCTCAACAAGCTTCATGGCATAGTCACCTGGAATGCATTTCAATTAACAGGTGTGCTTTCTTAAAAGTTAATTTGTGGAATTTCTTTCCTTCTTAATGCGTTTGAGCCAATCAGTTGTGTTGTGACATGGTAGGGGTGGTATATAGAAGATAGCCCTATTTGGGAAAAGACCAAGTCCATATTATGGCAAGAACAGCTCAAATAAGCAAAGAGAAACGACAGTCCATCATTACTTTAAGACATGAAGGTCAGTCAATGCGGACAATGTCAAGAACTTTGAAAGTTTCTTCAAGTGCAGTCGCAAATACCATCAAGCGCTATGATGAAACTGGCTGTCATGAGGACCGCCACAGGAAAGGAAGACCCAGAGTTACCTCTGCTGTTGAGGGTAAGTTCATTAGAGTTACCAGCCTCAGAAATCTCAGCCCAAATAAATGCTTCACAGAGTTCAAGTAACAGACAACTGTTCAGAGGAGACTGTTTGAATCAGGCCTTCATTGTCGAAATGCTACAAAGAACCCACTACTAAAGGACACCAATGAGAAGAAGAGACTTGCCTGGGCCAGGAAACATGAGCTATGGACATTAGACCAGTGGAAATTTGTAGTTTGGTCAGGAGTTCAACAGCTGTGAGACGCAGAGTATGTGAACGGATGATCTCCGCATGTGTATTTCCCACCGTAAGGCATAGAGGAGGTGGTGTGATGATGCTTTGCTAGTGACACTGTGATTTATTTAGAATTCAAGGCACACTTAACCAGCATGGCTACCACAGCATTCTGCAGCGATACGCCATCCCATCTGGTTTGCGCTTAGTGGGACTATCATTTGTTTTTCAATAGGACAATGACCCAACACACCTCCAGGCTGTGTAAGGGCTGTTTTACCAAGAAGGAGAGTGATGGAGTGCTGCATCAGATGACCTGGCCTCCACAATCCCCCGACCTCATCCAAATGAAGATGGTTTGCGATGAGTCGGACCGCAGAGTGAGGGGAAAGCAGCCAACAAGTGCTCAGCATATGTGGGAACTCCTTCAAGACTGTTGGAAAAGGATCCCAGGTGAAAAAGAAAGAAAAACCCTTGAATGAGTTGGTGTTCTAAAGCTTTTGACCGGTAGTGTAGGTTTGCAAAGGGAGGGTATATTACTGGAAAGTGTATCAGTAAACTACCAGACTTTTGGTAGCTTTCAAGGTTTTGGGAGAATTTTATACAGGTACTTCAGATTATCGCAGGTGTCTGTAATTATCTCTGGCCCTCTGTGTGGCCTTATCACATGTGAACATATATAAAATAATAATATTTAAAAAAATATTTATAGAATGACAAAGATGCAAAACATTATCCTAAATATAAACCATCAACTTAGTGAATTCCATTGGTGTGGGTTTCAGCATTAAATATTCTTGATATATATATTTTTTTACTATGTCTATGTCTTTGTTGTAAATGTTTCGGTGCCAAACTGGTGGCAATTTTAGTTACCATAGATGACCTGTTAATTTCGATAGTTACAATAGATGACCTGTTAATTTCCATAGTTACCATAGATGACCTGTTAATTTCCATAGTTACCATAGATGACCTGTTAATTTCCATAGTAACCATAGATGACCTGTTAATTTCCATAGTTACCTGTTAATTGCCAGCGTTACCGTAGACGACCTGTTAATTACCAGAGTTACCGTAGAATACCTGTTAATTGCCAGTGTTACCGTAGACGACCTGTTAATTACCAGAGTTACCGTAGAATACCTGTTAATTGCCAGCATTAGTGTAGACGACCTGTTAATTGCCAGGGTCACCGTAGATGACCTGTTAATTTCCATAGTTACCTGTTAATTGCCAGTGTTACCGTAGACGACCTGTTAATTACCAGAGTTACCGTAGATTACCTGTTAATTGCCAGCATTAGTGTAGACGACCTGTTAATTGCCAGGGTCACCGTAGATGACCTGTTAATTTCCATAGTTACCTGTTAATTGCCAGTGTTACCGTAGACGACCTGTTAATTACCAGAGTTACCGTAGATTACCTGTTAATTGCCAGCGTTACCGTAGACGACCTGTTAATTACCAGAGTTACCGTAGACGACCTGTTAATTGCCAGCGTTACCGTAGACGACCTGTTAATTGCCAGCGTTACCGTAGACGACCTGTTAATTGCCAGCGTTACCGAAGATTACCTGTTAATTGCCAGCGTTACCGAAGATGACCTGTTAATTGCCAGTGTTACCGTTGACGACCTGTTAATTTCCAGCATTACCGAAGATGACCTGTTAATTACCAGCATTACCGAAGATTCCAGTAACTTTGGTAAATGACCAGTAGATTTATAACCCTAATCATACAGTATAGTACAGACAACTCCTCTCATCCTCTTCAAATAAGCGGTGAGCGTATAGCCTTGCAGTTTTTTCGTCTACTTGAGATCAAAGATTCAGTATCACACATAAAAACCACTCCTCCTCTTGCAGTTCTTTCATCTACTTTAGATCAAACATACAGTATCACACATAAAAACCACTCCTCCAACCATAAGCATTTCACCTCTGACTTGCACTTTTCCCTCAGTTGAGATCACAGATGTATTGAAGAACGCAATGTTTCTTTCTCTCAGGGGATTTCTGGTCCTTAGTTCTCCACAGTAGGTGAAGGTGAGAACCAGAGTGAAGTGAAGTTCTCACCTGAGATTGAGAGGTGAGCAAAAGTAGGATAAGATAACAAAGCGAGCGATTTGAAATGTGTTTTTCTTTCACCAGAGACAGTTTAAACCAAGTCCTAGATTAGAACACACATTCATCTGATATTGTACCGTGTGTTTAGTGGACTCGCTGTCTGAGAAACCGACCCTGAGTTTCTCTGTCAGACGCAACACCTTCAAATGCACCACACAGCACAGTATAGACAATCCTCCCCTAAGAATGGTTCACTACTTTCAAATCTACCCGAAATGCAAACAACTGAGAGAGAGAATAAACCTGGAGAATATCAACTATCTGAGTCATTCTAATAGACTAACTCACAATGACTCAGATAGTTGATATTCTAATAGACTAACTCACAATGACTCAGATAGTTGATATTCTAATAGACTAACTCACAATGACTCAGATAGTTGATATTCTAATAGACTAACTCACAATGACTCAGATACAGTGCTTGCGAAAGTATTCGGCCCCCTTGAACTTTGCGACCTTTTGCCACATTTCAGGCTTCAAACATAAAGATATAAAACTGTATTTTTTTGTGAAGAATCAACAACAAGTGGGACACAATCATGAAGTGGAAAGACATTTATTGGATATTTCAAACTTTTTTAACAAATCAAATACTGAAAAATTGGGCGTGCAAAATTATTCAGCCCCCTTAAGTTAATACTTTGTAGCGCCACCTTTTGCTGCGATTACAGCTGTAAGTTGCTTGGGGTATGTCTCTATCAGTTTTGCACATCGAGAGACTGACATTTTTTCCCATTCCTCCTTGCAAAACAGCTCGAGCTCAGTGAGGTTGGATGGAGAGCATTTGTGAACATCAGTTTTCAGTTCTTTCCACAGATTCTCGATTGGATTCAGGTCTGGACTTTGACTTGGCCATTCTAACACCTGGATATGTTTATTTTTGAACCATTCCATTGTAGATTTTGCTTTATGTTTTGGATTATTGTCTTGTTGGAAGACAAATCTCCGTCCCAGTCTCAGGTCTTTTGCAGACTCCATCAGGTTTTCTTCCAGAATGGTCCTGTATTTGGCTCCATCCATCTTCCCATCAATTTTGACCATCTTCCCTGTCCCTGCTGAAGAAAACAGGCCCAAACCATGATGCTGCCACCACCATGTTTGACAGTGGGGATGGTGTGTTCAGGGTGATGAGCTGTGTTGCTTTTACGCCAAACATAACGTTTTGCATTGTTGCCAAAAAGTTACATTTTGGTTTCATCACTCACCTTCTTCCACATGTTTGGTGTGTCTCCCAGGTGGCTTGTGGCAAACTTTAAACAACACTTTTTATGGATATCTTTAAGAAATGGCTTTCTTCTTGCCACTCTTCTATAAAGGCCAGATTTGTGCAATATACGACTGATTGTTGTCCTATGGACAGAGTCTCCCACCTCAGCTGTAGATCTCTGCAGTTCATCCAGAGTGATCATGGGCCTCTTGGCTGCATCTCTGATCAGTCTTCTCCTTGTATGAGCTGAAAGTTTAGAGGGACGGCCAGGTCTTGGTAGATTTGCAGTGGTCTGATACTCCTTCCATTTCAATATTATCGCTTGCACAGTGCTCCTTGGGATGTTTAAAGCTTGGGAAATCTTTTTGTATCCAAATCCGGCTTTAAACTTCTTCACAACAGTATCTCGGACCTGCCTGGTGTGTTCCTTGTTCTTCATGATGCTCTCTGCGCTTTTAACGGACCTCTGAGACTATCACAGTGCAGGTGCATTTATACGGAGACTTGATTACACACAGGTGGATTGTATTTATCATCATTAGTCATTTAGGTCAACATTGGATCATTCAGAGATCCTCACTGAACTTCTAGAGAGAGTTTGCTGCACTGAAAGTAAAGGGGCCGAAAAATTTTGCACGCCCAATTTTTCAGATTTTGATTTGTTAAAAAAGTTTGAAATATCCAATAAATGTCGTTCCACTTCATGATTGTGTCCCACTTGTTGTTGATTCTTCACAAAAAAATACAGTTTTATAACTTTGTTTGAAGCCTGAAATGTGGCAAAAGGTCGCAAAGTTCAAGGGGGCCGAATACTTTCGCAAGGCACTGTAGTTGATATTCTAATAGACTAACTCACAATGACTCAGATAGTTGATATTCTAATAGACTAACTCACAATGACTCAGATAGTTGATATTCTAATAGACTATCTGAGTCATTGTGAGTTAGTCTATTAGAATATCAACTATCTGAGTCAATGTGGAAGCCAATGAAAACGAAATGTCTTCCATCGATTGCAAATGAATGTCGTGGAAGATAAGCACATATCTGTTTGAAGATGGATTTTGGCATTTTAAGTTCCTTTTGGGTTTTTGTGGGAGTTTTGATCCTATTGAGGTTTTTTGCTTCACTGATTTGTGTGTGAGGTTGGATTGTGGGGAAGTGTGTGGGGTTGGATTGTGGGGAAGTGTGTGGGGTTGGATTGTGGGGAAGTGTGTGGGGTTGGATTGTGGGGAAGTGTGTGGGGTTGGATTGTGGGGAAGTGTGTGGGGTTGGATTGTGGGGAAGTGTGTGGGGTTGGATTGTGGGGAAGTGTGTGTATGCGTGCATTTTTGTGCGTGCGAGTATCCGTGTTGATAAAGTTTTCTCCTAATTGAAGTAAATGTGAACTTGCACCAAATGTTAATCAAGTTATGTATTTCAATCCAGAGTTATACCGCTCTAAAATGATTCATTGACAGTTATAATGTAATCTATATACTGTACATGATGCAGTTAGTGAATGTAGGCAGTTAGTGAATGGAATGGAATCGCACTCTGTTACTGTTTGTTCACACATGTACTATTCAACCACCACCATAACCCTGTATGACAAGGCCCTACAAGAAAGACTGTCTGACAAAACCAGGCCTCTATGACTCCCAGTGCTAGCAGGGTTTTTTGTTCTGTTCAGTTAATATACAGACATACAGATTGTTCCTTATCAGATCACTTTGCCAGATATAAAGCTGAAACAGAACCCTGAAAACACAAAGAGGTGTTCCAGGAGCAACTACAGTCTAGATAGCCACTGAGGGACAAAGACACCATTCTCCAGTCTCACACTGTTTCCGTACAAGCCCTCCAACATCCAAAGTGCCACCTACCCCTCTCTCACCTCAGAGATTCCTCTCTCTCACCCCAGAGTGGTAAACAGATTCCTCTCTACCCTCTCACCTTATAGAGGTAACAAGTTCCTCTCTACCCTCTCACCTCAGAGAGGTAAACAGATTCCTCTCTACCGTCTCTCACCTCAGAGAGGTGCACAGACTCCTCTCTACCCTCTCTCACCTCAGAGAGGTGCACAGATTCCTCTCTACCCTCTGGGTCATGTTTCAGGGGGTTAGTGGCAGCACGGGGAGAGATGCTCCAGGTGGGTTTCGTTTACTAACGTATGCCGCATTCATTTGTTCAATCTCTCATTGGTTCTCTTGTTCGCCTGTTCAAAGGATCTCTGCTCATGTGTCATATTAGACTGCATGTGGTTTGCTGTGGTAATAGAATTGCTTATTGCGATGCTAACTCAATTATTCCTGAGAGCCCTTATCTGTGGTGCCGGGGTACGAGCCGTCTTGGCTCTGGATGATCATCAGCATTCAGCAGCTTGTGAATTTGAGAACAAAGGAGGTAGCTACCCCTCGGAGGCGAGAGGGCTCACCGAGGAGTAATTGAATTGTTTCTTGTTGTTGACGTTGTTGCCGGTGCCTGGCGCCGGTGCTGGCGAACACAGTGGGGAAGGCTAGCGAGGAGGAAAGCTAATCTTCCATCACTCCTTAATTTTACTAGCCCGCTAAACACACACACACACACACACACACACACACACACACACACACACACACACACACACACACACACACACACACACACACACACACACACACACACACACACACACACACACAGACACTCAGTTTTTGATGAACTCCTCTCCCTCTCCCCTGTTCTCTGGCACTCTCATTCACCCTCTCTCTCTTTTTCATTCTACCTCCCTTTATCTCGCTCTCTCCTTTCCTCTCTCTCTCTCTGTCTCTGTCTGTATTTCTCCCTACCTCACCACCCTCCCATCCCACTCATTCAATCTCCCTCTCTTCCCTCTGATTTCTTGCAGACGGAGCAGTTTGTGCATGCGCTCAAAGACGAGCTGGTGAAGAGCGCCTTGCTGGCCCTCCACGCTGCACAGCCCGGCTATGTTACGAAGAACCAGAACCAGACCTTGCCAGGCCACCAGGGTCACAGCCACCAGGACCACCCTAGTCCCAGCCAGAGGGGTCAACAAGGCCAGAGTCCACCCCAGAACCCAGGCCACAGTCCTGGGCAGCCATCGGCTACAGACAGCCCTGTGGTGGTGTGTAATAATGTGGATGGTGGCTCCCAGACGGCTCCCATCAGAGAAGACGGGCAGGCACCTCTGAAGCGCCAGGACTCCATTCCGTGCCATAAGGAGTACGACGAGGAGGAATGGGCAAGTCCTGCTGTTTCTATGCCATCCTCACACTCTGTGTCTGCTCTGCTCTGTCTGTCTGTGGGTCTCAATCTCTGTCCCCCTTCTTCCTCTCTCTCAATTCAATTCAAGGGCTGTAATGGCATGGGAAACATGTTAACATTGCCAAAACAAGTGAAATAAACAATACAAAAATGAACTGTAAACATTACGCTCAAAGACGTTCCAGAAGAATAAAGACATTTCAAATGTCATATTATGTACAGTGTAACAATGTGCAAATAGTTAAAGTACAAAAAGGAAAATAATCAAAATATAAATATGGGTTGTATTTACATTGGTGTTTGTTCTTCACTGGTTGCCCTTTTCTTGTGGCAACAGGTCACAAATCTTGCTGCTGTCATGGTACACTGATATTTCACCCAATAGTTCATCAAATTTGGACTTGTTTTCAAATTCTTTGTGGGTCTGTTTTAATCTGAGGGAAATATGCGTCTCTAATATTGTCATACATTTGGCAGGAGGTTAGGAAGTGCAGCTCAGTTTCCACATCATTGTGTGGGCAGTGTGCACATAGCCTGTCTTCTCTTGAGAGCCATGTCTGCCTACGGCGGCCTTTCTCAATAGCAATGCTATGCTCACTGAGTCTGTACATAGTCAAAGCTCACTCACTCTCTCCGTTTGTCTTTCTCTCTGTCTCTCTCTATCGCTCTCTCACTCTCTCTGTCTCTCTCACTCTCTGTCTCGGTCTCTCTCTCTATCTCTCTCTCTCTCCCTCTTTTGCCAGTGCAAGTATAAAATTGGCTGTATCTGATAAATAAATGTTAGTATCAGTTACAGAAGTCTTAAGAAACGGTGTGTGAGCGTGCCGTGCGGGCTAATAGAAACGGTGTGTGAGCGTGCCGTGCGGGCTAATAGAAACAATGGGGACTCAGTCCAATGAAGCCAGAGCTGACAGCAGGGACTTAGCCGGAGTCACACACTACAATTCCTAATCAGCCATCAAACAACTGTCTGCCTTTGAGAAGAGTTCAAAAACACTCACCTCTGAGACAAAGGACATCCAAACTGCACTCCAACACACACACACTAAGCCATGCTTGGCAAGCCTAATTACTTTCCCCAACAGGCAGAAAGTGAATAAATCAATTAAAAAAGGTGGGTATTATGAGGACAATACGAAACAGAGGAGTTTGGAGGCTTTCCGCTCCAAAGTAGAAAAGCACTTTGAGAGTTATCTCTTCAAGCAGGCTGCAATTGCCATCGGAAACATACTGTGACCTCTCGGGTTGAGTTTCCTGAGAGTACAGAAACTCTTCATAGTGCTTCTGTGACCGATTTGATTTTGAGACAATGAAAGTTAAAGGCTAGTAGAAATCTGGTGATAAGGGCTTTGAACAGCCAATGTCCAATCATACTCAAACCAACTGTAGTGGCCCAAGGCAGAGATATACATCCATATTTAACATGGTTGATATTATTTTTTACATTCTATGTTTTGGGATCAAATAGTACCTTGAACATCGTGGTTCGCTAACAGACAGGTGTGGAACGTGGATTGGTCTTCCAGACAGATCACATGGGGCGGCAGGTAGCCTAGTGGTTAGAGCGTTGGACTAGTAAGCGAAAGGTTACAAGATTGAGTCCCCGAGCTGACAAGATAAAAATCTGTCGTTCTGCCCCTGAACAAGGCAGTTAACCCACTGTTCCTTGGCCGTCATTGTAAATAAGTCTTAACTGACTTGCCTAGTTATATAAAATAAAAATAAACATGCAGATTGACATCTTTCCTTTACACACACACACAGAGGCCAGGTGCTGATGTTGTGTTTGTCTCCTCCAGGACAGGGTGTGGGCCGACGTGGCGAAGAGCCTCAACTGTGTCATCGCCATGGTGGACAAGCTCCAGGAGCAGGAACCAATCAACAACAACCAGGAACAACCAATCCCTAAGCAGGTCCTGGCTGACGTCATCACCTCCCACAACCCCGGTAAGAGTTTCACCGCTGAATGTGTCGTATATCAGAAAAACATGGCTCTACACCCATAACAATGTCCTATAGCCTAGTCCCAGATCTATTGGTGTTGTCTTGCCATCTTGAGATCGCCTACATACAGTTATATAGTCCTGCAATACCAACCAGAAAGACTTCCATAGAGTCCTGGATGTATTTAGATGGCACAAGCTCTCGTCCGGTCTTAACTCCTTCTCACCATAGGGTGGCAGTCACATCCCACGACAGCCAGTATTTGGTCTGCACAAAATCTGCACACACACACTCAAGACTCTCAGAACTGACAGAATGAAGCACAGGAGGTTGGTGGCACCTTAGTCGGGGAGGACGGGCTCGTGGTAATGACCGGATAATACAGCTAAATACGTCACACGTGATGCCATTCTATTCGCTCCGTTCCAGCCATTATTATGAGCCCTCCTCACTTCAGCAGCCTCCTCTGGAATTAAGGTAAGAAGGAGAGAGTGCATAAATAACCACAGAGAAGTGGAGCAAGGACCTCTTGTTATTCACACCCAGACGTTATCTCCCCTGCATCCAATCAAGTCTTCTCTCAGGCCTCTGCTCAGACGAGGGCGTGTCGTGTCCCTACTAATGCCAAGTGGTTGGCAGATTGGTGCAAGCTTAAGCCTGACTGGGCGAAGGTGTTGGCTCCCGTATCAGGATAGTGTGCGTGTGCATGTTGGTGAATCATTACTGTGTATGAGCATGGCAGCCGATCTAGTGACACGTCTTTGTCCAAACATTCACAGAGGTAAGCAGGACCTGCAGCATTTTATTAAGGTAGAGAACAGACACAGGGAGTAAGCAGGACCTGCAGCATTTTATTAAGGTAGAGAACAGACACAGGGAGTAAGCAGGACCTACAGCATTTTATTAAGGTAGAGAACAGACACAGGGAGTAAGCAGGACCTACAGCATTTTATTAAGGTAGAGAACAGACACAGGGAGTAAGCAGGACCTGCAGCATTTTATTAAGGTAGAGAACAGACACAGGGAGTAAGCAGGACCTACAGCATTTTATTAAGGTAGAGAACAGACACAGGGAGTAAGCAGGACCTACAGCATTTTATTAAGGTAGAGAACAGACACAGGGAGTAAGCAGGACCTGCAGCATTTTATTAAGGTAGAGAACAGACACAGGGAGTAAGCAGGACCTACAGCATTTTATTAAGGTAGAGAACAGACACAGGGAGTAAGCAGGACCTACAGCATTTTATTAAGGTAGAGAACAGACACAGGGAGTAAGCAGGACCTACAGCATTTTATTAAGGTAGAGAATAGACACAGGGAGTAAGCAGGACCTACAGCATTTTATTAAGGTAGAGAACAGACACAGGGAGTAAGCAGGACCTACAGCATTTTATTAAGGTAGAGAACAGACACAGGGAGTAAGCAGGACCTACAGCATTTTATTAAGGTAGAGAACAGACACAGGGAGTAAACAGGACCTACAGCATTTTATTAAGGTAGAGAACAGACACAGGGAGTAAGCAGGACCTACAGCATTTTATTAAGGTAGAGAACAGACACAGGGAGTAAGCAGGACCTACAGCATTTTATTAAGGTAGAGAACAGACACAGGGAGTAAGCAGGACCTACAGCATTTTATTAAGGTAGAGAACAGACACAGGGAGTAAGCAGGACCTACAGCATTTTATTAAGGTAGAGAACAGACACAGGGAGTAAGCAGGACCTACAGCATTTTATTAAGATAGAGAATAGACACAGGGAGTAAGCAGGACCTACAGCATTTTATTAAGGTAGAGAACAGACACAGGGAGTAAGCAGGACCTACAGCATTTTATTAAGGTAGAGAACAGACACAGGGAGTAAACAGGACCTACAGCATTTTATTAAGATAGAGAATAGACACAGGGAGTGGTCATCCTCAACTGTTTGAAGAGAAAGGGAAGATTAATGAGGGTTTCTTCTCTGTGGCGCTGTTCAGGCCGAGGGCTGTGATTGGTCCAGCCAAGACTCCCATTGACAAGGCATTGTGGGAGTTTGTCTGTTTTGACAGGGACCAGTGGGAAGAGGGAGGGTTGAATGTGTGTATAGTGTGTTTTCAAAACGAGATGAGGCATGATTTGTTTGGCAAGGGGAACCCCACCCAAATCTGCTTTGTGTGGGGTTGGAGGAGATGTGTGTGTGTGTGTGCGTACTTGTTTTCAATTTGTGAGTGAAAGAGAGAGAGTGAAAGGGAGCAAGAAAGGTGAGGGGGAGTGTGGGATTAAAGAGATGTGATGAGCTTTTCCTGGCTTTTGTTGACATAAGCAGTCAGTGGGGAAAAAACGATATTAAAAGTTTTTCCACAATGGTGTTCCTCACACCATCACATGTAGGCTTCGTCACAGCATTGGAGCCATGGAAGAAAGGGGGATACCTAGTCAGTTGTACAACTGAATGCATTCAACTGAAATGTGTCTCCTCTGAATCAGAGGGGTGCGGGGGCTGCCTAAATCGACATCCATGACTCCTGGGGAACAGTGGGTTAACTGCCTTGATCAGGGACAGAACGACAGATTTTTACCTTGTCAGCTTCGGGATTCGATCCAGCAACCTTTTGGTTACTGGCCAAACACGCCTACCCGCCAGGCTACTTCCCACCCCCATGCAGAATACATAGGCAGCCGAGTTCCTTTAAAAAAAATTGAATCCATGGACAACACTGCCCCCTATTGACCATCACTTGCCCCAACATCACAGTGCGGTGGCCTCCTGGCATAGCCACGGGAAGTAGTTTGGGGGTGGGTGCGCTGAAGACATCTTTATTGTCAGTCCATTAATACAGGACTAGTAAAGGCCCACTACACTACTTTTGTTATAGAAAAAAAGCGTCCTAACCCGGACGACGCTGGGCCAATTGTGTGTCGCCCCATGAGCCTTCCGGTCACAGCCAACTGTGGCAGAACCTGGGCTCAGACCCAGAATCTCTGGTGACACAGCTAGCACTGCGATGCAGTGCCTTAGACCACTACTCCACCCGGGAGGCCCTCACTTGCACACAGTTTGATAGAACTCGGCAGGTAGGTTGGCCCAAACATCTTGGAGAACTAACCACAGTTCTTCTGTGGATTTAGGCAGCCTCAGGTGCTTCTCTCTCTTCATGTAATCCCAGACAGACTCGATGATGTTGAGGTCAGGGCTCTGTGGGGGCCATACCATCACTTCCAGGACTTCTCGTTCTTCTTTACGCTGATAGTTCTTAATGACTTGCACTGTATGTTTGGGTTCGTTGTCATGCTGCAGAATACATTTAGGGGCAATCAGATGCCTCCCTGATGGTATTACATGATGGATAAGTATCTGCCTGTACTTCTCAGCATTGAGGAGACCATTAATTCTGACCAAATCCCAAATTATCCCAACTCCATTTGCAGAAATGCAGTCCCAAACTTGCAAGGAACCTCCACCATGCTTCACTGTTGTCTGCAGACACTCATTCGTGTACCACTCTCCAGCCCTTCGGCGAACAAATTGCCTTCTGCTACAGCCAAATATTTGACTCATCAGTCCAGAGCACCTGTTGCCATTTTTCTGCACCCCAGTTCCTGTGTTTTCGTGCATAGTTGAGTCACTTGGCCTTGTTTCCACGTCGGAGGTATGGCTTTTGGCCGCAAGTCTTCCATGAAGGCCACTTCTGACCAGACTTCTCCGGACAGTCGATGGGTGTACCAGGGTCCCACTGTTTTCTGCCAATTCTGAGCAGATGGCACTGCTGAACATCTTCCCTTTGCGAAGGGAAGTAAGCATGATGTGTCTTTCATCTGCTGCAGCAAGTTTCCTTGGCCGACCACTGAGTCTACGGTCCTCAACGTTGCCCGTTTCTTTGTGCTTCTTCTAAAGAGCTTGGCCATCTGGAAACCCCTGTCGGCCTTGGCATTTCTGCCTGGAAGAGACCTGTCTGCCTTAATGTCTGCCTGGGAGAGACCTTGCTGATGCAGTATAATTACCTTGTGTCTTGTTGCTGTGCTCAGTCTTGCCATGGTGTATGACTTTTGACAGAAAACTGTCTTCAGCAACCTTACCGTAGTTGAGTTTGGTTGTTCCTCACCCAGTTTTATTCCTCCTACACAGCTGATTCTGTTTCAGTTAATGATTGTGTTTCAATCTACATATTGAATTGATGGTCATTAGCACCTGTTTGGTATGATTGTTTAATCATACACCTGACTATATGTCTACAAAATCCCGGGCCTTGTGCAGGTGTACCTAGAAGAATTGATGCTGTTATGAAGGCAAAGGGTGGTCACACCAAATATGGATTTCATTTAGATTTGTCTTCTGTTCACTCACTTTGCATTTTGTTAATTGATAAATATAATCTATTAACATGTCTATTTTTGAAAGCATTCTTACTTTGCAACATTATTTCACATCTGCTAAAACTTTTGCACAGTACTGTATGTTTTCCAGTTTCTTGAAATACTTTGCAAATGCAACTTATTTCGATGTAAAAACTGAAATGGTCTTCATTCCTTTTCCATTTCAATAGACATCTTATCCAGAACAACTTACAGTAGTGAGAGCTTCCATTTTCATACTTTATTGTACTGGTCCCCCGTGGGAATCAAACCCACAACCCTGACATTGCAAGCACCAACGGATCATCACAAACCACTTGATGTCTCAATGTACTTCATTTCTGTATTCTGCATTGTTTTCCTTCATGGTGATGGAAAGTCAACAGGTACAAACCTAGATGACCAGCCTATGTACAATACAGTAATGTACATTTACATTAAGTGGTTTGTAAGGATGGTAAATTAGTACTGCACAAAAATTGGTTGTTTTCCATGTTATCCCATGTTATTCCATGTTAATTTGAAGGTAGACCTTGAAATACATCCACAGGTACACCTCCAATTGACTAAAATAATGTCAGTTAGCCTATCAGAGGCTTCTAAAGCCATGACATAATTTTCTGGAATTTTCCAAGCTGTTTAAAGGCACAGTCAACTTAGTGTATGTAAACTTCTGACCCACTGGAATTGTGATACAGTGAATTATAAGTGAACTAATCTGTCTGTAAACAATTGTTGGAAAATTACTTGTCATGCACAAAGTAGATGTCCTAACCGACTTGCTAAAACTATAGTTTGTTAACAAGAAATTTGTGGAGTGGTTGAAAAACGAGTTTTAATGACTCCAACCTAAGTGTATGTAAACTTCTGATTTCAACTGTATATTAGTCCACTACAGAGGTCTATATCAGTCCACTACAGAGGTCTATATCAGTCCACTACGGAGGTCTATATCAGTCCACTACGGAGGTCCATATCAGTCCACTACGGAGGTCTATATCAGTCCACTACGGAGGTCTATATCAGTCCACTACGGAGGTCTATATCAGTCCACTACGGAGGTCTATATCAGTCCACTACGGAGGTCTATATCAGTCCACTACGGAGGTCTATATCAGTCCACTATGGAGGTCTATATGGTCGCTAATAATAGTAAAGGCCCAGTGCACTACTTTTGTGAGAAAAATATATTTTCAAAAAATTCTATATTTTTGTATTCATATATTTGGTTTTATTCAGATTTTTAGGGGTTGCGGGGGGGGGCCTCCTGGTCATCTTTAGTCTGTCAAGCCAGACAATCTCTTATCCTTTCACGTCTATGAAAACAGTCAGTCTGGAAATGGACCAGGAGACATGGAACAGTCATTATGAAACACCAGCCTCTTGGGTTCATACTGCAGTATCCAACAGTCATTATGAAACACCAGCCTCTTGGGTTCATACTGCAGTATCCACCAGTCATTATGAAACACCAGCCTCTTGGGTTCATACTGCAGTATCCACCAGTCATTATGAAACACCAGCCTCTTGGGTTCATACTGCAGTATCCACCAGTCATTATGAAACACCAGCCTCTTGGGTTCATACTGCAGTATCCAACAGGCATTATGAAACACCAGCCTCTTGGGTTCATACTGCAGTATCCACCAGTCATTATGAAACACCAGCCTCTTGGGTTCATACTGCAGTATCCACCAGTCATTATGAAACACCAGCCTCTTGGGTTCATACTGCAGTATCCACCAGTCATTATGAAACACCAGCCTCTTGGGTTCATACTGCAGTATCCACCAGTCATTATGAAACACCAGCCTCTTGGGTTCATACTGCAGTATCCAACAGGCATTATGAAACACCAGCCTCTTGGGTTCATACTGCAGTATCCAAAAGTCATTATGAAACACCAGCCTCTTGGGTTCATACTGCAGTATCCACCAGTCATTATGAAACACCAGCCTCTTGGGTTCATACTGCAGTATCCAACAGGCATTATGAAACACCAGCCTCTTGGGTTCATACTGCAGTATCCAATAGTCATTATGAAACACCAGCCTCTTTGGTTCATACTGCAGTATCCACCAGTCATTATGAAACACCAGCCTCTTGGGTTCATACTGCAGTATCCACCAGTCATTATGAAACACCAGCCTCTTGGGTTCATACTGCAGTATCCACCAGTCATTATGAAACACCAGCCTCTTGGGTTCATACTGCAGTATCCACCAGTCATTATGAAACACCAGCCTCTTGGGTTCACTCCACTTGACCACTACATTCCACTACATTCTCAAACCTCACTAAAGCTGGATGGACTTTCTGCCTTGACCCCTACCTTGACCCCTACCTTGACCCCACTGATGTTTGATATATATTTGCTTCAGATAAGTTTTGAATCCACAATTGTTTCTAAATTGGAGACCCTAGAAGCTAAACAAACTATCTAAACTATGAACAAATAATTTAGATGCAACTAAATTCGATGTGTTAGAGCTGCAACCAGCTGCAAAACATTTCTCAAACATATAAACAAACCACTGAAAGGGTGTTCAGTCCTTTGAGAACATACCGTAACTGAAGTTTTGAAACATTCTTCAAGATGCCAACCTAACATTTTCATCAACAATTCTCATCGTCTTTAATGCTGATGCATTTCTAGGCTCCTTAATCAGCACAACTAAAGATGTAGTGAAATCAGGACACATCAAGATTCCAACATAAACTGTGTAATATATGGTTCTCATGTCTTCTGACATGTCTCTCTGTATGTTGCAGAAGGGGATTGGCGGGAGCAGCTCTGCCCTCTGGTGGTGAGGTTGAAGGAGTGCGTCGCGGAGGTGGTGGTGCGGGCCAGGAGGGCCATGACCTTCGTCCTGCTGCAGGAGGCGGCCTGCAGCATCCCCCAGGGACTGTTCCTCAAGCAGAGGAGGGATGTGGTCTTCAGTCAGGCGGTAGGTGGCCACCTGTGAAATGAGGACTCCACTTTGGAAACAGCCTATAGATATTTGTTGCAATTGATTTGTCATGTCAAGGCTCTTTAACCAATGCCAACGTTTTTCAGCTGTTAGGAAGCTAGTTATGATGTACAGTATCAAACCACCATTCAACGGCATGTGTTTGTTTACATAATTTACACAAGAGATTAGTTAGCATTTCACTGGCTATGTTTCTACTGAAACACAGCTCCTAATCCTAACATAATGCAGTAATTGGAAGTGATCCAGCAAGTCTTTGAAACTGACCCGGCAGCAGCTCAGACTACTTGCATTGATTGTTTGAATTACCTTGTAACCTAGATAAACAAGTATTTTATGAGCTGATAATGCATTAGAATGTCATAATGTTCCAGACATAATCTCTGCAGCAGGGGGTCAACTCCGTCCACAGTTGGGCGGTAGGCTTTTGTGTGAATTAGGGCTGAACCCCATTAGTTGACTGGAATGACATGGACCTCTGCATTTATTTTTGGCCAAGTGTTTCTGTAATTACACAAAGACAAATATAATTGTGCCCATCTCAGTGAACTAATCCATTGCGAAGGCCTAGACTAAAAGCCAATTTATGTTTGATCTGAAAATGTGGTCGGAGGCTCCATATGGAAGGTGTGAGGCAATTATGGAGCCTCCAGAGGCACGCAGATGCCAAGTCGAGCTCTGTACCACATCGCCATGCACCTCTTAAATGTTGTAACAATGCAGAGGGCTCTGTATAGCTCTGCATTGACATGATTGGTTGACGGTAGTTGGGGCCGGTACATCCTGTATAAACACAATCTCACTTCCTTGACAACTTCCTTCACAACAGCTCTTCACTGCTCCGTGAAGCTCAAGAAGTATGAATGCCCTGACTTCTGCAGAGGCCGTATCACAGTAAATGCTGCATGGACAATGCAGACGTTGGATTGACCACGCAGCACCCAGATGCACAATGCACTTCTCTCTCCAGAATGAGCTCTCTCCCGTCAATTTGTGCACATTCATTTTTCTCAACTTCATTGTGTGTATTGTTTACGGTTGGTTGTTAGTGTATATCCCGTTTCATTACATATATCACCAGTAGTACATTTACCATCATTAATTCCTATCATTTCTAATATACAATGTCTGATAGTATTTCTGATTGGCTCAATACACCACCCCTAATGAGCTGTGGAGCTTCTCAAAGTAACCTTTTCTTCACCTCAGACAGCAAGCAAACTGTCTTTTTTGTGTTTTACATCTGTTGAGAATGGCAATAGTTCCTCAATGTATTTGAAAAATCTTTCCAGCTCTCTCCCTTTTGGTAACCACTCAGCGTGAAAGGGAAAAATGTCGTGCTCTGATCCAGTGGAAACATCATAAAATAGTTCTACCTGATTTCTCCTTATCAGTGCTTGACTTGGACTTAAATAGGTTCCCATACTCATTTTGGGTGCGGCTACTGTTTTATATTTAAGTGCAGGAGCTCCACAATACTTTTGACATAATATTCACAAGCATTAGAACATTCTAGGTGCTGCTACTAGCTCCGGTGAGCTCCTGCCCAAGTCAAGCACTGCATCTTTTCCCATGGGCAAATACCCTCCAGCTGTGTCTGTCTCGAGCTCACTGGAAATGGGCCCCAGAATATTTTTTTTATCACGATATTTTCTATCTGCAGGCTGCAATGAAGGCCTTATTATAAATTAAATGAGTCTTCCACGTAAATGTGCATAGAACAACTATAACTGGCACACAGATCAGTAGAAAGGGTAAGATAAATTGGCATTCCACATGAGAATGGTTGCAGACTCCTCGTGTAGCTTATTACCGGCAACTTCAGGAGAGTAACGGACGAATCTGCGAAAGCCAGCAGGAGCGAGAGAATGGTTGGGTCAGGTTAAGGTTTTTTTCTCCTGGTTATCTAGATCTCTGGCTCCCTCTTGAGTAATTTGTGTGTTATTTAATCAAACAGTAAGCTTAAAGCATCTGACAAGCTCAATGCATATAGTTGATTTTATTGAAACACATTTATTGAAACACATATTTTTTGGGGCGGGGAGTGTGAATGCCTTACCCTTTGCCCAACTGGATCCCAACTGGATACAGAGATAAAAAATATATATAAATGGATGATGTGGATAAATTATATAGTGTGCCGTGTTGCTTTTTGATTGAACCCTGACGATGTGCCGTGTTGCTTTTTGATTGAACCCTGACGATGTGCCGTGTTGCTTTTTGATTGAACCCTGACGATGTGCCGTGTTGCTTTTTGATTGAACCCTGACGATGTGCCGTGTTGCTTTTTAATTGAACCCTGACGATGTGCCGTGTTGCTTTTTGATTGAACCCTGACGATGTGCCGTGTTGCTTTTTGATTGAACCCTGACGATGTGCCGTGTTGCTTTTTAATTGAATCCTGTGTGTGTGTGTGTGTGTGTGTGTGTGTGTGTGTGTGTGTGTGTGTGTGTGTGTGTGTGTGTGTGTGTGTGTGTGTGTGTGTGTGTGTGTGTGTGTGTGTGTGTGTGTGTGTGTGTGTGTGTGTGCAGCTAGCTGCGTTGGCGTGTGGTTTCGTCATGAGGCTGTACGCGGGGATGGAGGATAAGGGCTTCCTCAGGCAGCTCCACCTAGTGGGCCTGGTGGCACAGTTTGAAAGCCTGCTAAGCACCTACAGTGAGTACTCTAGTAGGGTCAAAGGTCTACTGTCTTACACACTGATCTAAGGTCTGTTTTTGCATTTACACCCCTAACAGTGGAGTTTAGGATTGAGGGAAGGTAAGCTCATCCGAGATCTGTGTCTAAGGGTAACTTTTACCTAAAGGATTACCCAGTTTGAAAGGTCCTTCAAGATTAACAAAGAGTACAGGAAGTTGTATAACATGCTTTTATACAGTAACGCACAATTAATAAAGATGGTACCAATTGATAATTGTTTGTACCATTTGTCATAATTGTGCATTACCATGATAGAATGTGTAATGCAGTTTAAAACCATTATATTTCCATAATCCACCTCTATGCCATTGTATAAATTAGGCAATACCATGGTATTATTTAGGTGCATGGCAGTACCATCATACTTCAAAGCTAAAACCACAGTACATTTCCATGATTCAGATCTATACCATGGTGTAAATGATGCAATACCATGGTCATATTTAGGTACAATGGTAATTTCATGGTAGTACCATCATACTTCAAGGCTAAAACCATGGTACATTTGCTGAGATTAAGACTGTACCATGGTATTAGTGAAAATACAATAAGGTTACCATGGTTATGAATTAAAGTACCATAGTGGTACCATGGTACATTTTTGTAAGGGATAGTTTGAAGGCATGTACTGCAGAAAGATTATCTGGTTACATTGGAGACTGCCTGATTCACTGACTAAAAGTCTCATCAAAGAGAGAGAACTTCTACGATCAAGACAAGATTTTTTTTTAAATGCCTCAGAAGATAACAAAGCACTTCATGTAGTTACTTTCTTCTGAACTTGTTTATGGTACTTTCTAGTACGTCAAGCTAGTTTACAGAGTATCTAGCTAACTAGCCAGCTAGCTTTGTACCTATGAATTGTTAATCTTCCATTGTTTAGCGAAGTAGCTAGCTGGTTGATGTTTTCCTTCTGTAACCAGGACAGATTTAAGTAACAATCACCTCCCTAAATGCTGTTTACATTGATATCCATACTGAATGAAGCAGTTATGGACCTCATGGGCACCCTTAACTTTTCACTTAATTTAAGAGGGAATTCACCTTAAAATTATTTGTGCAATTGACTTAAAGTTAAGGAAACTTTAAGGGAAATGTTAAGGGGAAATTAACTTAAGTTGTTTTATGCAACTGGGCCCTATTGCCCGTTTTGTTGCCCAGTGTATTTCTCATACTATGACCCGAACAGATTGTCTACTTCAAGAGAACAGTAAGTAACCTATAATTGACTAATTGGTGTTTCTGTTACAGGTGAGGAGATTGGCATGCTGGAGGACATGGAGGTGGGCATCTCAGACCTGCACCGGGTGGCCTTCAAGATCACCCAGGCCAAGACAGACAACCCCTGTGACCTGCAACCTGTAGTCATCGGCAGGCGGTGAGACTCTATTACCCAGCATCCTTTAACCAGTGGTTTTGTCATTACATGGGAGATTACATAGTGTGAAATAGTTTTTTTTTTTTTAGATCAGCTTGTGGACTTCATACATCATATCATATCATACTGTAATACAGAGTAAGACATTATTATTGATCCAACTTGGCAAATTGTTTTGTCAGGTGTATCAGGTGTATAGCTTTTCCTATTCTCTCTTGGACAGATCTCAGTAAACATAGCTAGTAGCGAGAAATGTGATGGGTGGAATAATGAGTAGCAGTGGTTCCTGTGTTTGGGTTTTTCGTCACTGGTTATTTGGACAAATCATGATTTCGCAGGTGTTAGCCTATTTCAAATTTAGAAAGGGGAGTGCGCCTCCCGGGAGGCGAAGTAGTCTAAGGCACTGCATCGCAGCGCTAGCTGTGCCAGCAGAGATTCTGGGTTTGAGCCCAGGCTCTGTCGCAGCCGGCTGCGCCCGGGAGGACCATGGGGCGGCGCACAATTGGCCCAGCGTTGTCCAGGTTAGGGAGGGTTTGGCCAGAAGGGATATCCTTGTCTCATTTTGCACTAGCGACTCCTGTGGTCGCCAGGTGTACGGTGTTTCCTCCGACACATTGGTGCGGCTGGCTTCCGGGTTAGATGTGCACTGTGTCAAGAAGTAGTGCGGCAAACAGTGCGGCTTGGTTGGGTCGTGTTTCGGGGGACGCATGGCTCTCGACCTTCGCCTCTCCCGAGTCCGTACGGGAGTTGCAGCAATGAGACAAGTCTGTAACTACTAACAATTGGATAACACAAAATTGGGGAGGAAAATGTTGTTTTTTATAATGGGGAGGGCACATTTAGCCTGTAGAGAGGCTGGAGCTCCCCGTTCTGGTTCCGCTCCTCGTTCTAGCATCTCTTCTCTTAACACGTATGGACCCAGAACTTAATCGAGCAGCTGACCAATTACATGAGACTTTAGTTCTGGGTTAACCGAGATTAAGCTTTTCCAATTTAACCAATTCTACCTACTGATTGAGGTGGTGTAGATGATAGTCTACTTATTCCGAAAGCAGTAGACATACTGCAGCGAATTTGGGAGGTAACCAGGGTTGAAAAGTCCTTAAAAACATTTTTTCAAAAACAGATTTTCCATCTGACAATAATGAATAGGTTAACTTCCACATGACTTACAGTGAGCCATTTCCTGTTATCCAGGCTAATCTACTTCAAGTCGATTGTAAAAAATAAAACACCTGTTTTGATTGGTCGTGACTCATGAGTCAAAAGTTAAATAGGCAACAAAGTCTATATCAATAAAGATGATTTGTGTTAGGAGCTTTTCTCAGCATGACACAAAAAATATTGTATAGCAGATCATCAAAAAAATCAAAAATCAAAAAGTGAGACATTTGGTTTTCATTATTTCGTTATTTGGAAATATCCCACTGAAGCCTGACTGTGTTTGTTTAAACAACTGATCCTGTATCTCAGTAACGGGAGTTGCAACACATTTGTCTTAATGCTGACGTGTGCTGTTAACCAGTAAACCTGTCAGATGGGTGATAAATAGTGAAGAAATACTATCAGACCAATCAGTACCATGTCAAGGCCCAGTGAAAGTTGTGTGGACATCACGCCATCCTACTTACTGTAACTTCAGACTCCACCAAGCCTCTGTTCAGGCTTGTGCTCAGATTTGAAGTGTTAAAAGAATGGGTGTGAAGTGCTTCAACGTTGGTATGTGATGCTTTCATGTCCACGCATATCAAATCTCTGTTTACACTTTCTCTTTCACACTTCGCTCCTCCCTCCCTGCCTCTCTCCTTCCTTTGTTCTTTCCTTCTTTCCTTCCTAACTTCCTTCGTACCTCCAACTCTCTCTCTCTCTTTCCCCTCCTCCCATTTTCCCTTCCTCTCCCTCTCTCCTTCCCTCTCTCCCTCCCGCCTACCTCCCTCCAGCGACCATTATACTGTAGAAGTGCCATTACCACGGCTGGCCTTCCAGACGTTACCCCATGAGATCAAAGAGGGCAAGGCGTTGCAGGTTTACCCGGTGCTCTTCAACGTGGGAATCAACGAACAGCAGACAATAGCAGACAGGTACTGGAACACTTTTCTCTTTTACGGGCGAATCATACTTTAGTACCACTTTAGTTACAAATGTTCACTTATTCTCCCATTGACATCAGTTCATGATTAAGTGACATTTTGACTGAAGTAGAAGTTCAGTCAACCAGCCTTTACTGATCCCTCAGTTTCTTCTTACACACTATGGGAGAAAAAAACATTTGTTTTGGATGAGATTATGTTGTCTATAGAGTCATTTCCCATCATGTACCCAAGGTCATTGTCACCCAGTGTAATGTTATCACCTTTGGAGCATCGAATAGGATTGTTTCTATCCAGCCAGTAAGCCTGGTTTGAGACAGGATATCGTGGCCATGATGTTAGGCTCACATTCAGAAAGAAACTGTGTTAGTGGTCATTTATTGCAATCATTTCAAGACTGCCAGACCTAAGTCACTTCTGGAATGCACACAATCAGTCTCCCTGACCCGCAACTTGTACTTTCATTGTGGAGGGGGTCTGTGGATCTGTCTCCATCCATTAGAACATTGCTCACATGTGATATCTCAGACTTGGGTGAGATATGCCATAGAGATCCGGCATTTACAAAATCACACTGATTGCCGTAACGGGAGGTGCTATAGTAATCAACTGACATTCCAAACTGAACAAGCATGTCTCCTGTTCCGTCATAAAATGTGATTCATATATGCAGCCTCTCATGACCAACACGTTTCTCATAAGGACCTATAAGGTCCCCCCCATTGGTTTTTCTGCTAATTAGACTTTTTCCCCCACCAAACATTGAACAAGCATATCTCCCATTACGACCTATATAATTTCGGTACTTAAAATTAAATGATGCAATAATTGTCACTAACTGACATAAGAAGGAGCGCTCTGTCATTCGTGGAGGACAACATGTTTACTGTAGACTTGTTCTCTCTTTCTCCCTGTACAGATTAATTTGTCCTTTCAAGTTCTCTGTACAGATTAATTTGTCCTTTCAGGTGCTCTTTCTCCCTGTACAGATTAATTTGTCCTTTCAGGCGCTCTTTCTCCCTGTACAGATTAATTTGTCCTTTCATGTTCTCATTCTCCCTGTACAGATTAATTTGTCCTTTCATGTTCTCATTCTCCCTGTACAGATTCGGAGACATCTCTTTGCAAGAGAGGATAAACCAGAGGAACTTTGAAATTTTAGACAGTTATTACAAATCACTAAGCGATAAGGTGCCATCAGAATGTAAGTGCATCAACTGCCACTTTAACATAAAAACATCAGAAGTATATAAATGTCATCAATCATCATGCAATAGTATCCATCTTGCTTTTTTATAGAACACATTTTGACTTCATCCCACAGAAGAAAATGAGTTCTGTATATTGTAACGATCCATGCCCATTTGTATATAAGCAACATACACTGAGTGTACAAAACATTAAGAACATCTTCCTAGTATTGAATTGCACTCCCCGACTTTTGCCCTTTTGAACAGCCTCAATTGGTCGGGGCATAGACTCTACAAGGTGTCGAAGCGTTCCTCAGGGATGCTGGCCCATGTTGACTCCAATGCTTCCCACGGGTGTCAAGTTGGCTGGATGTCCTTTGGGTGGTGGACCATTCTTGATTTACACAGGAAACTGTTGAATCCTTCCAGTTCTTGACACAACCGGTGGCACATAATTCCATCCCCCGTTCAAAGGCACTTAAATATTTTGCCTTGCCCATTCACCCTCTGAATGGCACGCATACACAATCCATGTCTCAATTGTCTCAAGGCTTAGAAATCCTTCTTTAACCCGTCTCCTCCCCTTCATCTACACTGATTGAAGTGGATTTAACAAGTGACATCAATAAGGGATCATAGCTTTCACCTGGATCCACCTGGTCAGTCTGTGTCATGGAAAGAGCAGGTGTTTTGTACACTCAATGTAGTTTTATTACAGACATAAGATACAATGTGTCTTTATTTTACTGTCCAAACACACACACACACACACCAGTATTTCCATTTCCCGTCTATCATCGATTCAGCTCCTGTAAAATACACCCACGTGGGTCAGATTTGCAGACAGATACACGACAACAGAGATCTACGTTTGTGATGATGTTATTGTTGTTCCACACAACAGCTCCTGTCATCCATCTGTCAGTAGTTTCCATAGATGTCCTCATTCTCGTTGTCAGTGTACCGTATCTTTATCTTATCAATACCTGCATCCTTCCTGTCGCATGAACACACACACACGCACACGCACACACACACACACACACACACACACACACACACACACACACACACACACACACACACACACACACACACACACAACTCCTTCCTGTTACAGCTCTGTCGAGCAGCCAAATGAACCGACCAAAGCCAACTCGCGTTTCGTTTCCTTTCACAGGTCTGCCATGTTTTCAAACGCAGACGGACTTGAAAGATTTACTCAAAACCCTGGGCCAGAATGTAGTGACGAAGAAGAGGAAGAATGTGGAGATACTGTGGCTCGCTGGAACGGTGAGGATAGAATAAGATATATAACAAGTGGATCTATTCTTAGACATCTGGCTTGACGTCATTCATGCAAACTCGTCAGCCTGCTCATGTCCCTACGTATGGAGGTTGATACATTGGTGCCCTGAGGAGAAGTTTTGAACTTGTGAATGCAATGCACCTGCTACACTGAAGACTTCATAAACATATTCGACATCTGGCAGAAGACCATGCAAGGCTCCAAATAACCCTGATGATTTAGGAGAAATCTCCCAGAGAATGGGCATCCGATTACCTAATCACATAGGTAGGCATAGAGCAGCAATGGAAGCTACACGTGACCGATTTATATCATAAACTGTATCCAGCCAAACCAATCCGGAAAACCCCACACACACATGATTAATAACACTATTGTTAAAGGAGTTGTTGAACACACACATTCCTTTCCAGGTAGTTATTCCTCTGGTATTTGGCTAATGATTCTTCTGGTATTTCCAAAGACTTCAGACAGTCTTTGGAAAATGAAAGCAGATCCCTTCTGGTTGTAATGAGCTTCCTTCTCTTTCCCTCCCTGGTCTCTGGACTTACCTGAGCCCGAAAAGGAAGTCTGGGAAACATCATATAAGCAGCTGCATAGAAAGTAGTGCACTTTCACTTTTGATGTGAAAATGATTTTCATAAGAACAAAAACATGTTTTCATTGAATTCCCAGTGGAGTTTCCAGGGTACTTTTCTTCCCAATTCTACCTCACAGTCAGAGTAGTTTTCAGTTATGCATTATGTTTAAAATAGTTTGTTTTTGTTTACGTTATTGAGGTGTTTTCTTCTGCTTCTCCCTTGGTCCAGATCTGCCGACGGCTGAACGGGATCAGGTTCACCAGCTGTAAAAGTGCCAAAGACAGGACGTCGATGTCTGTAACCCTGGAGCAGTGTGCCCTGCTGAGAGACGAGCACCAGCTCAACAAGGATTACTTCATACGAGCCCTGGACTGCATGCGGAGGTGAGAGAGAGAAACTCAACTTTGGGGGAGAGGTCTTTAAAGTTATTTCCTGATTTATAGTAGGGCTCCTCGTGTTCTCTCTCCTCGCGTCTTCTCTCCTTGCCTCATTCTCAAAAGGAAGGAATGGAGTGGGAAGTGAGCATTGAAGGGGGAAATCTGAGCACAGGAACCTCCAATCTGCTACACCGCTGCTTGCATCACTTCCCTCTAATGTTGTGGTTGTGGTGGTGAGTGAATGGGAGGAGGTCTACCGAAGGAATCAGAGATGGACTTTTGAGATTCCCCTTAATGTCTCTGGGCCCTGAAGTTGATTGGGTAACCTGGTCAGGAAACCTCCTGGTCCTAATTATAATAAGCCCCAGGAGTCTTTCCTGGCTAAGTAACCAACCTCACTGGGGAAAAACTCCAGGCTCTACGTATGCCAATATTCCCACATTGTGAAAAGTAACTAATGTTTGAAAGGACAGAGGAATTGGCAAACATCCTGCTGATGTGGCTGCCAACTGGCTAATGGAGCTCAGTGGCATGTGCAAATACGCAGCAGCATGTCTATCACACTGTTCACTGGCTCCAGCCATTTCACCACCCCTAGTTGGTATCAGCAGCCACGCATCCGCCCTGAAAGCCTGCCTCATCCCATTTGACTTGGTCAAAGTTCACATCAGAGCCACTTTGTAGCTTGGCATGGGCCCTGCTCGAATACTTTAGAAATGTGTCATTCCCTCCCTTCCTTCTCTCAAATAAATCACCGATCTGATGTGACTGGGTGGGTGAAAGCTACAGTGCTGTAACTAAAGGAACCCATGTTGTCACCTATCCAGTGTTGTGAGATCAGTGATAACCTAATATAGCATTTCTACAGCATTTGAACAGGGCCTATAGTGCATCATGATGTCACCCAGGCACATTCCCATAATCACCCTCTCCACTGTCTGTCCTCGTGATGTCAGAAGCCCTCAACCATGTGACCTGAGGTTACCCAGAGATGAGAGCATACAATTCTGTCAACAGAGAAGTTTGGCAGAAGAACACATGATCACCACAACTTTCTTTTTTACATTTATTTATTTAATTATACCCATTTTTCTCCCCATTTTTGTGGTATCCAATTGGTAGTTACAGTCTTGTCCCATTGTTGCAACCCCCGTACGGACTCAGGAGAGGTGAAGGTCGAGAGCTGTGTGTCCTTCGAAACACAACCCAGCGAAGCTACACTGCTTATTGGCACAATGCCCACTTAACCCGGAAGCCAGCCACACCAATGTGTCGGAGGAAACACCCTACACCTGGCGAGTTTCTGGGTGCTTGAGTATGTAAGGAATCTTTGTTTCATCTGTGCATCAATTGTAACATTTCAGCACTTTGCCCTCGAATGGATTGAATGAAATTCAACCTCAAACAAAGAGTGATTAATCAGAGCTTGAGAATGGATATGCTTTCCCATGTGTTCCAGTGTCAAGATGGTTCAGAGTGACACTGGAAGATGGCTGTAGGCTTGACCCGTCTATGCAAAGTTGGACCGGTAACTTTCAATCTTCAGTAAATATGTTTTAGTACTGAGCAGCTGTAAATATCAAATCAAATTTGATTTGTCACATGCGCCGAATATAACAGGTGTAGACTTTACCGTGAAATGCTTACTTACAAGTCCTTAACCAACAATGCAGTTCAAGAAATAGAGATAATTAAGTGTGATAGATCTTTCTTTCAACATAGTTTGGTCAGAATAGCCTGTATACTGTGCACCACATAATGTAAATGGTCAGTTGAATGTGGCTAGTTAGTGATATTCCCATGAGTAAAAAAGTGTGGATCAAATATCTGGGGAAGTCAAATGGCAGTCTTTTGCTTACAGAAATGCTATCACACCCACTGTGTGCAACTGCATACACTGTGTTCACACGTGAAAGGGGGATACCTAGTCAGTTGTCTAACTGAATGTATTCAACTGAAATGTGTCTTTCGCAATTAACGCAACCGCTCTGAATCAGAGAGCTGCGGGGGGCTGCCTTAATCGACATCCACGTCTTCAGCACCCGGGGAACAGTGGGTTAACTGCCTTGCTCAGGGGCAGAACGACAATTGTAACAAGGGCAACAAAGATACAGCTCAGATGATCACTAAAGCAGAGTCTGAGAGAACTAAGTCATTTCTAAAAACCTGTTAGATAAAACTGGTTTATGTTTGGAGAAAAAGGAGTGCTTTGATTATATCGAGGGTCGTTATGAGGCTTGTAGAACCGGTTATGGTTAGACAGTGTTGTGGCTTTGGAGCGGTCCAAGAATAAACCGGCTCTACAACAAGCCTATGGCTATAAAATGTCATCATCATTAGAGACTATGTGACTACTAATAATCGAAAACGTCAGAGTTACTTAACTCAGCAAAAAAAGAAACAGCCCTTTTTCAGGACCCTGTCTTTCAAAGATCATTCGTAAAAATCCAAATAACTTCACAGATCTTCATTGTAAAGGGTTTAACTTGACAAGTTTGTTCTCTACTTTGCTTTACTACTTTCTCTCACCTTGTAGTGACTCATGTATAAGACGGGTTGGCTGACGAAACGGATGATGTGGCCGGGTGGTGTGTGTTGTTATGATTGTGATAGCTAGCGTCAATGACAAAACGTTGCCATGGGGGAAACCGTGTGTGGCTAGTTGTTATTGAAACCATGTCTTGTTTTGAGGTGTTTGGACTAAATATAGTTTGCATGTTGTTAAAAACTACTTGGCACCACACGTCCCGCTAGGGCACCTCCCCCCACTGCTCAACTGACACAGTAGCACACAGAACGCAAAAAATATTCTTAGAAATATTTAACCTCCACACATTAACAAGTCCAATAGCTCAAATGAAAGATAAACACCTTGTTCATCTAGCCACCAAGTCAGATTTCTAAAATGTTTTACGGCGAAAACATAGCACATATTTATGTCAAACCACCACCAAAGATAGGCTAATTTACATAGCCATTTTGTAGAACAATAGATGCAATCACAAAAGCAGGATTAAAAGTAAAATAATTCACTAACCTTTTGAATATCTTCATCAGATGACAGGAATAGGACATGTTATACAGTACATTTATGTTTTTTTCAATAATATGCTAATTATATCCATAAATCACGGTTTACATAGAAGGTCATGGCTAAAAAATGCTACAACAATGCCTGGAGAAATTATGGTAACTCTGCCAGATAACAGAAATACACATCATTAACGTTGACTAAATATACATGTTCTACATATACTTAGAAAGATACACTTCTTCTTAATAAAACAGCTGTGTTACATTTATTTTTAACTTTACAGATTTCGTTCACTAGGCTATAATGTGAGTCGGCGCTCAGGAATTAGCATTTTGGCTCCTCCACAGAAACCCAAATTTAACACATAAATGTTCGCTTACCTTTGCTGTTCTTCCATCAGAAGACCTGGAAGGGTTTATACTTACCAAAAACAGCTTTAGTTTTGAAGTCTGTGTCTTTCGGTTATCAAACACGACATATTTCGGTTGAAATGCAGCCAAAAAGTAAAGTTAGTTCGCACCAAAACGTCGAAATTACATATTATATGTCGACTAAACTTGTCAAACTTGGTTCAGAACACAGCGTTAGCATGCTATATAGCTTCACCGCAATTCTCAGGACAAAGAGAAACACACGCATCGTTTAATCAATCTTGAAAGAAAGACAGCACAGGCGCAGATTGCGCTTGAGAGTAACCTGTATTCCCGCGCGACCGAAAGGATTCGGCCCGTCATTAATCTCGTGAGCGCGCGATTCACACAATGAGAAGCCCCATTGAAAGCGGACACTCCGCTGAAGGCATAGGAAGTGTTCCCAGGACCGTAGGTGCTTGGGAAGGGTGGGGGCGATGACGTCAAAGTTGGGCCAACTTTTTGGATGACAAGAGAGAGTTTGGGAGAATGAGTGCCCTGAGAGTTCTGCTTTACTTACAGACATAATTTAAACGGTTTTAGAAGCTTTAGAGTGTTTTCTATTCAATAATATTTATTATATGCATATATTAGCAATTTCTTACAGATTTTTCTTCTGTTTACTATGGGCACGCATTTCACCAACGGGGGCAGTATTCTGCCCTAGCCATAAACAGTCTAAGGCAACCAAGTCTGTTTTTCCCCATAGTGGCGCATGCATTGGTTTTGTTGCTAAACAACCAACCCCTCCATACAGTATAGTTGGTTGCCTTAACCACAGACATACTGGGAGTATTCATGTTCATGAATTTCTTCCCAGTGATAAACATGACTCATTGCCATATTTTCCACTGCTGTAGGCATACAGTACAGTGCTTAAAGTAACTACTCAATAAAAATCTGTTTTAAGAGTGAATCATCTGTTAACGCATGCCCAAATAATGTTGTTGACTCACCCTATACTACACTCTAAAAACCCCACCTCAAACTTCTCAAACAGACCATTTAAAAAATGCTTGCTATTTCCTCATGAGGAGGATGAGCTGGCCAATCAGTGGTTTAGAGGAGGATGAGCTGGCCAATTAGCCGTCTACGTGCATGACTATTTTTAATGACCAGTATACGCCCACACCATTCTGTTGTTGGGGTACACCCACACCATTCTGTTGTTGGGGTACACCCACACCATTCTGTTGTTGGGGTACACCCCCACCATTCTGTTGTGGGGGTACACCCACACCATTCTGTTGTTGGAATACACCCAACCCATTCTGTTGTTGAGGTACACCCACACCATTCTGTTGTTGGGGTACACCCACACCATTCTGTTGTTGGGGTACACCCACACCATTCTGTTGTTGGGGTACACCCACACCATTCTGTTGTTGGGGTACACCCACACCATTCCAACACAGACACGCTGCTTTTTAACATTACCATTTTTTAGAAGTACAGTGAGTGTACAAAACATTAGGAACACATTCCTAATATTTAGTTGCACCCCCTTTAGTCCTCAGAACAGTCTCAATTTGTCGGTCCATGGACTCTACAAGGTGTCAAAAGCGTTGCTGGCCCAACAGAGATGCTGGCCCATGTTGACCCCAATGCTTCCCACAGTTGTGTCAAGTTGGCTGGATGTCCTTTGGGTGGTGGACCATTCATGTTACACATGGGAAACTGTTGAGCTTGGAAAAACCAGCAGCGTTGCATTCGAAGGAATCTTTGTTTCATCTGTGCATCAATTGTAACATTTCAGCACTTTGCCCTCGAATGGATTGAATGAAATTCAACCTCAAACAAAGAGTGATTAATCAGAGCTTGAGAATGGATATGCTTTCCCATGTGCTCCAGTGTCAAGATGGTTCAGAGTGACACTGGAAGATAGCTGTAGGCTTGACCCGTCTATGCAAAGTTGGACCGGTAACTTTCAATCTTCAGTAAATACATTTAAGTACTGAGCAGCTGTAAGTATGATGGATCATTCTTTCAATGTAGTTTTGTCAGAATAGCCTGTGCGATCACCACATAATGTAAATGGTCAGTTGAATGTGGCTTGTTGTTGATATTCCCATGAGTAAAACAGATGTGGATCAAATATCTGGGGAAGTCAAATGCCAGTCTTTTGCCTGCAGAAATGCTATCACACCCACTATGTGCAACAACATACACCGTGTGAAATGTAACAAAAACGATACAGCACAGATGATACCCCGTTCAAAGGCACTTCAATCTTTTGTCTTGCCCATTCACCCTCTGAATGGCACACAAACACAATCCATGTCTCAATTGTCTCAAGGCTTATAAATCCTTCTTAAACCTGTCTCCTCCCCTTCATCTACATTCTACACTGATTGAAGTAGATTTAACAAGTGACATCAATGGATCATAGCTTTCACCTGGATTCAACTGGTCAGTCTGTCATGGAAAAAGCAGGTGTTCCTAATGTTTTGTACACTCAGTGTAGGTCATAGTTCATATAAATCTGGAAACACTGGACAGTTAACTTTAACATAAAGTACAATAAGTACTGTAAGTGATAAATAACACTAGATCAACTCCCCGAGCTGACAAGGTAAAAATCTGTCGTTCTGTCCCTGAAGAAGGCAGTTAACCCACTGTTCCTAGGTTGTCATTGTAAATAAGAATTTGTTCTTAACTGACTTGCCTAGTTAAATAAATATTAAATGTTCATGAAGCTTGACTATCTCTCTGTCAATAAATTTACTGACACTGTTCCCTTATTTTATCCATGTCTTGTTTAAATATTGACATAGTCTGAACCCAAGTGTACATTCTAACTCCACAATGGTCTGGTTTCACCATGGCTTGTTCTGGATATGTGGGGGTAAGGCTTATCACATTTCCTTAAGTTTTGGGTTGAGATCTTTAAATGTCCCTTTCTGTTGGCTACATGAAATCAAACAGGTGCAACAGAATGCATCCAAAGCTTTGTCCAAATCATTTTCAAGTAAATCATTGAAAGAGGAGAGATCCAGATACATGATCGTGCCTGCCTCTACTCACCCCCTTCATACTTCAACTCCTCTATTCATGTGGGACTTACACTCTTCCATTCATCTTTCCATTTACCCATTTACCCATTCATCTTTCCATTTACCCATTCATCCATTCATCTTTCCATTTACCCATTCATCTTTCCATTTACCCATTCATCCATTCATCTTTCAATTTACCCATTCATCCATTCATCTTTCCATTTGCCCATTCATCCATTCATCTTTCCATTTACCCATTCATCTTTCCATTTACCCATTCATCCATTCATCTTTCCATTTACCCATTATTCCATTCATCTTTCCATTTACCCATTCATCCATTCATCTTTCCATTTACCCATTCATCCATTCATCTTTCCATTTACCCATTCATCTTTCCATTTACCCATTCATCCATTAATCCATCCATTCATGCGTCTGTGCTTGCTGGTTGTCTTTGGCCCATGTCAGCGGTCTCTCCTTTACTAACCCAACGGTTCTTTCTGTCTATTCTCTGTCTCACCTCCTCGCCCCTCGCCCCCTCGCCCTGCAGTCGGCACACCCAGGGAGAAGTAGTGTGTCAGTGGGATTCGGACCCCGAGGCGGCGTGCTCTGTAGCGGAGAACAAGCCGGCCTCGCGACACTTCTACCCCATCGCCCTACTGCTTGTCAGCTCACACCTGCTGGTCGTGTGGTTAATTTTAAGTCTTGTTTTTCTGCTTGCAAAATATCAATAAAGTTGCTGATGATGCCATGTACTAACCTTGTGTGCGTCAGGTGGTGATTTTTGTCTGTGCAGCTTGTTTTTTGGGAGGGAGGGAGTCTGGAATTTGTGTGATTTCATTGATTTTGCTTTGAAAAGGTAATTGGGTGGATACATAATTTAATTTGTACAATCAAACACAAGCTTTCGACTGTTAATCCGACTAGCAGGCTTGAGGATAGGATGGAATCGATTTAGAATGTAAGGGATTAAGAAAATCAATTCTCTCCGCTAAGACATATTAGCTTTCTCTATTTTCACAGATACCATACTGTTGAACCTTGGAGTCTTTTTTTCTCCCCTACCAAAAGCATTGGCCATATAATACTATCAGAAGGACTGGCGATAAACAGTTATCTCTTCTTGTCAATGACAGAGAGCTAACGTTCTGAGAGCTAGCATTGCGTTCTGGTTGGCTGCTCTGGCACAGATACCAAAGTGCTAACAGCGTAACTGAAGCCGATCACACTGTTACACACTCCAGTATTAACTCCAAGCAGCTCCAAGCAGCACGTTCTTATCATAACCTCCAGTTGACCTCTGTCAGTTGAGGGACCCTCCTCTTCATAGAGACTGTGATTTATTTACTAAGATTCTACATTTTAGTAATGTACTACATCTTTTCAACGATTCCTATGTCCTCTGGAATAGTGGAAGTGTAACCCCCTCACTCTTCTTCCCCACTCCAACTATCTCCCCCTTTACTCTAAAGTAGAGCATAGTAGGATCCTGATGAGCAGGGGGAAAATAGAGCCGTATAAATCAGTACTGATATGCTCCAGGACACTTCAAAAGCAGTTGTTTTCTCTCTCTCCGTTAGACTGCTGTTAGTGTGTATAGACTGTTAGACTGCTGTTAGTGTGTATAGACTGTTAGACTGCTGTTAGTGTGTATAGACTGTTAGACTGATGTTAGTGTGTATAGACTGTTAGACTGCTGTTAGTGTGTATAGACTGTTAGACTGCTGTTAGTGTGTATAGACTGTTAGACTGCTGTTAGTGTGTATAGACTGTTAGACTGCTGTTAGTGTGTATAGACTGTTAGACTGCTGTTAGTGTGTTTAGACGGTTAGACTGCTGTTAGTGTGTTTAGATGGTTAGACTGCTGTTAGTGTGTATAGACTGTTAGACTGCTGTTAGTGTGTATAGACTGTTAGACTGCTGTTAGTGTGTTTAGACGGTTAGACTGCTGTTAGTGTGTTTAGACGGTTAGACTGCTGTTAGTGTGTTTAGATGGTTAGACTGCTGTTAGTGTGTTTAGACGGTTAGACTGCTGTTAGTGTGTTTAGATGGTTAGACTGCTGTTAGTGTGTATAGACTGTTAGACTGCTACTGTTATTCTGTCTCTAAAACAGCAACTGCAGGAGTGATCCCAGAATGTAGGAGCGATCCCAGAATGTAGGAGCGATCCCAGGGAATAGGAATGATCCCAGAATGTAGGAGCGATCCCAGGGAATAGGAATGGTCCCAGAATGTAGGAGCGATCCCAGGGAATAGGAATGGTCCCAAAGTGTAGGAGCGATCCCAGGGAATAGGAATGATCCCAGAATGTAGGTGCGATCCCAGGGAATAGGAATGATCCCAGAATGTAGGAGCGATCCCAGGGAATAGGAATGGTCCCAGAGTGTAGGAGTGATTTCAGCTAACAGTGCAGGCACAGTGCACAAACATTTCTCAGTCTCAGCCAGGTATGGGATGGGATGTTTACAGACTAGAGGGAGGGAGGAAGGGAGATCAAAGATAATTATCCACTAATAAAATCCAAACGAGTTGACAGAATTGGAAAATGATTCACTTGGACATGCTGCCAGGTATGGGATGTGCGCTACTGACTGAGCAAACGGGTATGGGATGTTTACAGACTAGAGGGAGGGAGGAAGGGAGACAGAATAACAGTAGCAGTCTAACAGTCTATACACACTAACAGCAGTCTAACCGTCTAAACACACTAACAGCAGTCTAACAGTCTATACACACTAACAGCAGTCTAACCATCTAAACACACGAACAGCAGTCTAACCGTCTAAACACACTAACAGCAGTCTAACCATCTAAACACACTAACAGCAGTCTAACCGTCTATACACACTAACAGCAGTCTAACCATCTATACACACTAACAGCAGTCTAACAGTCTATACACACTAACAGCAGTCTAACAGTCTATACACACTAACAGCAGTCTAACAGTCTATACACACTAACAGCAGTCTAACAGTCTATACACACTAACAGCAGTCTAACAGTCTATACACACTAACAGCAGTCTAACAGTCTATACACACGAACAGTTCTGAATTTATGGGCCGGATGCATGCAAAAATGTGGCTATTTACATTGACTGGAATTAAATATAGATAGGCGTCATTTATTTTATCTTGGCCTGCGAATCGCTTTCTCCAGCTGGCTACACTGAGCTCTAACACCAAACATCATAGTTTCTAAAATCAAGTACTGCAAGACAGTGTTTCAAACTAATATATATATATATATAGATAGATAGTATGGGCTGATATAGGCAAATAATGTTAGATAGTCGTATAATGGACCACATGAGAATTTCTGGTAACATATCCTCTATCTGTGGAAAAAGGGGGCACATTTTGATCTTGCCTAGGCTGCAGAATTGCTGGGATTTTGGTTGTTTGTCCCTCCCTAGACGTAGTTTGACAAACCCAGTTTTAAATAATAATTTGCACGGGCATCATGTTGCACCAAGAGCTCCATGGCCATTGAGAGGCCATAAGGAGAGTAAGCTTGTCCATGGTGGTCTGCGAACCCACGACCTTCCAGCTCGCAATCAAAATCCCAATGTCGCCATGTAACACTCTCGAGGTGAAAAAACGGTTTGTCAATCTGTATATCTAAGGCTCTGGTCTGTCCTAGGAGTGGGGGGAAAGGTAGGCATGTTCTTAGCTATACTACGTTTAATTATTATTTTGGATAGAGGGAGGATCACTTTTTTCAAGCGTTCAGGGAGGGTCAAGTGAAAATATATTTGGACTAAATTAGGGTCATCCATTTTAATTTCAGAGAGGTCTGATTTTCTCGATGTATCCCTTATTATGAATAACGTACAGTCCCTTACCTTAGCTGTCCTACGGGTGATACTTAATTGTTGTCTGTCTGTCATCTGCTTCCCATCTGTCCGTCTGTTACTCAGTTGTTGGTTGTTGTTTTCCATACTCAAAACACAGACCCCCTTTTTGAGAAAATTATTCATAATTTCATTTCATTCTTCTTCCCTCCTTTTTGTCATCATGGCCACACCACCAAACCAGGGAGGGATGTCGGATTGAGAATGTGCAAAAGAATATTAAATGCCGGAAGTATGCCTTCAACATGCTGCAGCTGATGGCATTCCCCAAGATCTACCGGCCGCCGGAGGGGACCTATGGGAAGGTTGACTCCTGAACCCAACCTATATGTAGGAACTAAGATGGCTACGTCCTGATTCTCCACCCTCCACAGGGAGTGTGCATGTGCACACTTTGGGAGAAGTGTAGGGAAACAGGACACAGCCGGTGTAAAAACAAACCATATGATTCCTGACGTAAATCTAATCCAAGCAGTAAATATAGTAGCAATATAAATTGTCTATAGCCATGCGCTGCAGGTCCAGATGTAAAAAAGAAATGAAAGGTTGTAGGTGATATTGGCCCTGTTATGTAACGTTGCTAGGACACACTGTTTTGTCTGAGTTAAGTTTGTCCGTATTTCTTGTTCAGGTGTTCCTTTGTCATTTTCTTCTTCGCTGAGTCATCGTTTGTAATATCTGCGAAGCGGGTTGCTTGCCAATTGAGCATACTTTCTCATGCTCTGTTTATGAAATGCCTTATACTTTGTCATGCTCTGTTTATGAAATGCCTTTAAGGTTAGTCACATTGGCACATGTAAACACAGTAACTAATTTGCGTCAGACATGGCTTGAAGGAAGCCTTGAAAAGGTTCTATATGTTCGCGAAAAAGCTGAACAGACTTTCACGTTTAGCTTGTTGTTCATGTTCCCTCAGGTCTCTTTTGTAGAAGGCTGTCTGTCCCTTAAGGAGCCTGAGTGAGCTTACTGTAAATATGATTTAATTCCATGAATATGTTCTCCTCTCATTCTCAATCATGGTTGCTTTTAAGACCACCTCATATTTTTTTGTACAATAATAAACTCAATCGTAATGTGTCTCACAAAATTTGTTGAATTACTATCTATCACATGCTGTATATAACTTTACTTTTGTTTAAAAAATATTGTTTTCCTTTATTTTCCCTCCACAATCAGTCAATTGAAAACCAAACCATAACCCCTTTGTATCATAATATTTATTTTTATATCCTTTTTTATTCTGTTTTTATGCTTTATCCAAGGTCACTGTCTTGGATTCAAAAGCATCCAAAGCTCTTCCTGTATGTTAAATATCTTTGTTTGCGCTTTGCAATGTGTTGCATTCCTGTCTGATTAAATTGCTTGGGATGGATGTTAATATCTGTGTTCATCTTTTCATAATGTCTGTATCTTATTAGGGCAATGGATGTTGATCTCTCTGCGGCAGGAATGTCCAAATAAGAACACGCACGTGCGCACACACATTCTCGCCTCATTGTTTCCTAGTAGGGAACTGATCTACTGAGGTAGTTCGACGCCGAGGACATCTGCTGCAGGGTGGGGAACAGCAAGAAGACCGGTAGGATGATGGACTACTTAGCCGAGAACCCCAGGGGCCTCGTGGAGTCCATACGCCGAGTGAGGACCAAGGACTTTGTCATCGGGAAGATCACCAGCGAAGTCGAGGTGGTGAAGATGGAGAGGAGAGAGGCGACCATCTTGTCAGCAGCAGGTAGTTCTTCGCCGGTCTGTATATGTAAAGAGAGAACTCCCTTTGTGTCGTTGCAGAGTGGCAGTAGTGAAGGCACAGTCCATCCAAACCTCTCTGTCCAACTCCGAAGACAAGTGGGGTCAAAATGAAGCATCCTTTTCCTAGAGTGCCCTTCCTGAAGGAGTTAGTGTCTCTTCTCTGCACAGTCTCCCAAAACCAGGAGAGCAGGGCGCCCCTTCAGTGCCCCTTGAGGACTCCGAGCCCGGGACCTTAGTCTGAGAGCAGTGACCAGTTTCACACCATCCGTTCCTTTTCGTTCCTTTTTGTTCTAGCAATAAAATGTTTTACTGAAAACGTTATTTTATTGAAATGCAAAAAAAATCCTGTAGTTCTCCATCATGAAAAAAACAGAACTATTACAAAATGGATGCGTGCCAGAAAGTTGTACTGGAGAGCTTTAGTTTCATATCGTCATCTGCCACAGTATCAGGAAATGGAGCACGGCACAGCTTCCTGTTTCTTTGAGGCACAGTCCCACTTCATGTCCTTATTTCAACTTCTGCCAGGCACCCATATTCTAGGAAATGATCAAATCAACATGTTTATGTTTTCTGGGATTTTATTTTGATTCAGGATGCGCAATTTTGACATACTGACAAGAACTCAAGGGAAACTAGTTAGTGACAATTAGTGACAGTTAGTGTGTATATGACATGGACGATGAAACAAAAACATGTAAAGCTCCAAATAGGCATTTCAATAAAATGTGTTAATAAATATGACAAAAGTACAGATGTAAAAGTTATATTTGATTATATACAAAAATATAAACAGCTAGTTACAATTACACTTGAACTGAGAGGTAATATACATTTGGACACGAGCACTAGCTGTCACAATTTCTTCACATACTATCATGACCAAAGGTAGAATAACACACACATGACATTGTTTGCTACATTATTTATGAAAAACAATTTAAACACATATTTACAATATATTCAACTGACAGTTTGCCCTATTCTCTCCAAAAGGCGCTCCAGGTTGTAGAGGAATATTGTGGAGTTGGCAACTCTCTGTGCCTCACACGGTGAGCATCTAGAACTGTTCTGTAAATGCAGAAAAAAAAGAGAAGCAATTGGAAAGCAGAGTGACATTGGCATTCAAAATACTGTTGCTGCTAATCAAATGAATGCCAATCAAAAATGTATTGTTGTTGAACCATTGGAAGTATGGAGAGTCAGGACTTTTCACAACACATATTTGGGATAAACTTCAGAACTTTATTTAAAGGTTGACTTACATATTGGCGTTCATGTTCTTCCAATTGTTTTTTCCGATGGTAGATGGATGTTTTTATTTCGTCATGGTAGTTATCTGTGACCGACATGTCCTCGAACAGGACAACCTCCAACTCCAATAAATAACAGTGCATGAACTTAAAGATGCAGTTGTCCTGGGGAAGAACAGAACCACAGGCTGTGTTACAGTATATACACAGACTATAAAACATTGATCTGGAAATCTATAAAAGTATGCAAAAGAGGTGTGTTCTAATCATGGCATTACAAACAGGGGAGGACTGGGACCAGAAATCGGCCCTGGCATTTCTAACACACTGGACCCTTTTTTTCCATGACGCCCCACACCGCATTTTCAAAGGACCAAAAAAAAAAAAGTTATATTTATTGCATATTGCTACAAGAACTTACATTGTAGATGTCATCGTTGGTAGGAGCATACAAACAGGCATCTGATTTCTGACAAGAAAGAAAACCATTTGTATGAATTATTTTTTCTTATCCGTCAATGTCACACACATGTTACTAGTCCTTTGAAAATTCCGCCTTTACCCTCATTTCACACCAAATGCGCCATACCAGGACTACAGGATATTCATTAGCTGTAGTCTTACTTCTATGGTACTTTTCAAGTTTTTCAACTCTGACTGAAGCTCTTTAACGTCATGTATTGTCATCCCGTGTGTTTCAGCAGCACCAGCAATGGGCAAATGTGCGGTGGCACTCAGGCAGCTTTAATAGAAGAGGTACGGATGAATACAGGGATGATACACAACGTAACACACAACACAATGAACTAATATGTCCTTCGTTTATTTTGTTATGATTGTGGTAATCTCTCTAAGCTATTTATAAGTCATATGGTAAAAAAATACAAATGAAATTGCCAAATCAGGAGTCTGAAATAATACAGGTTGTGACTTTATAATCCAGGCTGTATCACAACTGGCCGTGATTGGGAGTGGTGGCGCACAATTGGGTGGAGCACAATTGGCCCAGCGTCGTCCGTGTTAGGGTTTGGCCGGGGAAGGCCATCATTGTAAATCAGAATTTGTTCTTAAAACTGACTTGCTTAGTAAAATAAAGGTTAAATAAATACAACAAAAATGTCACAAAGGCATGTATGTATTCATATTTTTATTAGGGGTGCACAAATCAGCTCCTCAAGTTCCACTTGCTGGTTCTTGTTTCTCCCTGGTCCCTAATTGATTAATGCACTGTACCTGTCAAAATTTTGGACACACCTACTCATTCAAGGATTTCTTTGTTTTTACTATTTTCTACATTGTAGAATAATAGTGACGACATCAAACTATGAAATAACACATATGGAATCATGTAGTGACCAAAAAAGTGTTAAACAAATCAAAATATGTTACATTTGAGATTCTTCAAAGTAGCCACCCTTTGCCTTGATGACAGCTTTGCACACTCTTGGCATTCTATCAACCAGCTTCATGAGGTAGTCACCTGGAATGCATTTCAATTAACAGGTGTTCCTTGTTAAAAGTTAATTTGTGGAATTTCTTTCCTTCTTAATGCGTTTGAGCCAATCAGTTGTATTGTGACAAGGTAGGGGTGGTATCCAGAAGATCCAAGTCCAAGTCCATATTATGGCAAAAACTGCTCAAATAAGAAAAAGTAATGATGGACTGTCGTTTCTCTTAAGACATGAAGGTCAGTCAATCTGGAAAATGTCAAGAACTTTGAAAGTTTCTTCAAGTGAAGTCGCTAAAACCATCAAGCGCCAACATGAAACTGACTCTCACGAGGACCGCCACAGGAAAGGAAGACCCAGAGTTACCGCTGCTGCAAAAGATAAGTTCATTAGAGTTAACTGCACCTCAATTTGCAGTGAAATGCTTCACAGACTTCAAGTAACAGACACATCTCAACATCAACTGTTCGGAGGAGACTGCGTGATTCAGGCCTTTATGGTCAAATTGCTGCAAAGAAACCACTATTTTTTTTATTTAACTAGGCAAGTCAGTTAAGAACAAATTCTTATTTACAATGATAGCCTACAGTGGAACAGTGGGTTAACTGCCTTATTCAGGGGCAGAATGACATTTTTACCTTGTCAGCTCAGGGATTCGATCCAACACCCTTTCGGTTACTGGCCCAACGCTCTAACCACTAGACTACCTACCGCCCCAAATCTAAAGGACACCAATGGAACCAAAATTTCAGATTTTTGGTTCCAAACGCTGTGTCTTTGTGAGACGCAAAGTAGGTGAACGGATGATCTCCGAATGTGTGGTTCCCACTGAGAATAATGGAGGAGGCAGTGTGATGGCGCTTTGCTGGTGACACTGTCTGTGATTTATTTAGAATTCAAGGCACACTTAGCCAGCATGGCTACCACAGCATTATGCAGCAATCATTTGTTTTTCAACAGGACAATGACCCAAAACACACCTCCAGGCTGTGTCAGGGCTATTTGAACAATAAGGAGAGTGATGAGTGCTGCATCAGATGACCTGGCCTCCACAATCACCTGACCTCAACCCAATTGAGATGGTTTGGGATGAGTTGGACCGCAGAGTGAAGGGATGCTCAGGATATGTGGGAACTCCTTCAAGACTGTTGAAAAAGCATTCCAGGTGAAGCTGGTTGAGAGAATTCAGCTTGTCACCAAAAGCACTCACAAACCTTTACAGATGCACAATCAAGAGCATCCTGTCGGGCTGTATCACCGCCTGGTACGGCAACTGCTCCGCCCACAACCGTAAGGCTCTCCAAAGGGTAGTGAGGTCTGCTCAACGCATCACCGGGACACCTACACCACCCGATGTCACAGGAAGGCCATAAAGGATAACAACCACCCGAGCCACTGCCTGTTCACCCCGCTATCATCCAGAAGGCGAGGTCAGTACAGGTGCAAGCAGGGACCGAGAGACTGAAAAACAGCTTCTATCTCAAGGCCATCTGACTGTTAAACAGCCACCACTAACATTGAGTGGCTGCTGCCAACATACTGACTCAAATCCAGCCACTTTAATAAATGGAAAAATTGATGTAAAAAAATATCACTAGCCACTTTAAACAATGCCACTTAATATATTGTCTACATACCCTACATTACTCATCTCATATGTATATACTGTACTCGATACCATCTACTGCATCTTGCCTATGCCATTCTGTACCATCACTCATTCATATATCTTTATGTACATGTTCTTCATTCCTTTACACTTGTGTGTATAAGGTAGTTGTGAAATTGTTAGGTTAGATTACTCGTTGGTTATTACTGCATTGTCGGAACTAGAAGCACAAGCATTTCGCTACACTCACATTAACATCTGTTAACCATGTGTATGTGACAAATAAAATTTGATTTGAATACCAATAGTCTGCAAAGCTAGGCAAATGGTGGCTACTTTGAAGAATCTAAAATACATATTGATTTGTTTAACACTTTTTGGGTTAGTACATTATTCCATATGTGTTATTTCATAGTTTTTATGTCTTCAGTATTATTCTACAATGTAGAAAATAGTTCAAATTATGAAAAACAATAGAATGGGTAGGTGTGTCCAAACTTTTGCCTGCTACTGTATGTCATTGGATGACTGAAGGAATACCAAACTGTGGCCCTTGAGGACAGGAGTGGTGCACCCCGGCATGTATGTTTGAAGCATTCAAATTCCCAAATATATATTCTAATGGCATGGAACCAAGTGTCAATCCCACTCTGGGCACCATTACAATACAGAGATTTCCCAGTGTGCAATAGTGATGTAATGAAGACATAACAACATTATTGGATTTACCCTCAAAGCAGTAAAATGAATGATGTCATCGCCCGGCTGTTTTAATAAATGAATCGTAATCTTAGCAATGCACTTGACTCGTGAAAGTGAAAGTGTATAGATAAACCTCAGGGCTTGGTGTCATACAATAACAGCTACACTCCTGCCTATGCAAGGTTAATGCTACATTACAAGCGCTCTGTTAAAAACATACGGTGGTATACCTTAATATTATGAAGCAATTCCAGAGCTCAATGTTCAGACACTGGTGTTGATAGTAATGGAAACCCCAGAAGAGACAGATCCATCGCACACTTTTCTAGAAACAATCACAAAAAAAGAAGACACACTGGAATGCCTTGTAGTTCAAAATCCACAGGAAGGTTTTTTTCTAGCGCTGGTCAACGCCCAGAGCTAGATGTTTTCCCCAAGCTGGATCACAGCCAAAACTATGTGAAAGTGAAAGTACTTTAACTATTGACAGCTTCTGGGAGAAAGTCACTTTTTTTATACATTCATTGGAAAATAACAGAAGAACATACAGTTCTGGCATTTATCACTAAATATTCTTAATAAACCCGTTTTTAGTTGATAGATCTGAACGTTAACACAGAGCGAGCTTTCTTCTTGAATTTCTGAAATAGGTAACAATGTTTACTGGTTAGGGATAGCTTCTAAAGCCACAACGGTTATTGTAACTTTAAGAGTCAGATACTCTCCAGATCAAGGCAAAATAGCCTGCTAGTTGTCTGATCTACAGACGTGTTACTTCAGCACCAATTGGTTTAAATGTCATTTACAGTTAATTGACCAATAAGTCAATTGTGCCACGTGTCCCGTGTGAGGACAAGCTATTGAAAAAAAACGTGTTTTTAATATCTTTTTAACGTCAATGTCAGTAGGCTGGATGAGTCATCACAAGTCAACAATCTATTTCCAAACTCCTGTGATTGACAAAGGCATATGTCGGTTATAAACAGTGGCAGTGTGCCACGCGTGGACTTTGTTTCATAAAGAAGCACTTCGATCCGATCATTTCACTGTGTGGCTGAATAATATGACAGAAGGCAATGTAAAAAGAAGCCGTGGTTTAGGCTAAATACATTTAATCACCAGGCATATGCATTGGGCATACAACAAAACAAGTTTAGAAGTCAGACTGTCGCAGGAACTCCCTAGAACCTTTACTTTTTAGTGATAAACTTGTAGTTTGTCAAATATCCAATATTGTACCCGAACATAACCTACACAATGTAGGCTAATGGTAGACAATTGAATATTTGTAAATACCTTTGTCCTGCGCTCCAATAAACGAATGCAAAAAAGGAGCACTGTCAAAAAACCTGTCATCAGCGTTGTTCGCTGCCCCCCGAGCAGTTAGGGCAAAAGCCAAGATCACATTTTAACATTATCCGAGAGTTATCCGTTTCACGTGTCGTAAATTCCAACCATGCGTTATTATGACAAGTATACCGATAAAAGAAACGTTTGGCTCATGTATTGCACGAGGACATAAACTCTGTGCCCTCGCCCTGAACACATGATGTGCGCAATGGCGCGCTCACCAGCGCTGGGTTTGCTGTAGCCTAAATGTTGCACCCACCCTCACACAATCGTCATACTCGCATGGAAGCCGGTGTTTGATGTCAATCCCCAACGTCTATGAATGACTATTTAATTCAAATGACCTCTAATACTGTAAATGTTTCATTCTAATCCAATTATACTTTGCAGTGAAAGAACGTCGAAAGAAAGGCTATATGAAATTCCCGGAGATTACACAAATAATGTCTCCATTAATATAGTGTTTTAGTCCACCAGAACCTATTCTAAAACCCGGTTCAAGGAGAGTAAACATTTAGTACCCACTCATGTACCACACCCGTGTTTGATGATGCCTATAATGGGTGATGGATGGCTCCACAATGCGAATAAAATATTTCCAAAGTATTCCCACGCATAAGAGAGAGAAACATTTGATCGTATACAAACGTAACACGGTTTTAAATTATGTTTAGTCAAACAATATCTGTTTGGGCATCATGCAGTCAATTTGCCTTCTACAAATTATTTGTATTATGTTCCGCCCCACCGACCATCCGCTCAAGAAAAAAAACGTCCCGCGGCTTAATCTAGTTGATGATCACTAGAGTAGGGTTTGACCATTGACTGGAGGTAGATGGGAGTGGTTGATCGCCTGTCATGAATTTTAGACTTACTTATCATTCAATATGTATGACTGCCCATAACCAAGTAGCCTACATCTGATACTACATTACACTGACAAATCACTACTCAAACTATCATTGTAGTGCCACTAGAGTAGACTATTGTATACAAAAATGAATCTACAGTTAACATAGGCCTACAGAAAGAGCATAACGTTTATTGGGGTTTTAGATCCTATTGACTTAGCAGTGATAGGGCAGCTACAGCTTCCACACAGTTTACAGATTCCAGACCTGCCAACCTTGAATGAGCCTAATGTTTTAGTGTACCACTTCATCGCAGTGGCGGCACCCTGGCCCCACACTGCTCAAATCATAGGCAAATGCACCTTTTTAAGCCTAATAATGCTGTTGGCAGAAGACTGGCTCAATATGAATGGTAGGCTATAAACTGTTGGTAATTGTCTGCTCTTCAGCAGCGAACATACTGTATGTTTAAATGTAAAATCTGGGGTGTAATTAGTCCAGTTGCAAAATGTTCTGTTTTGCAACTAAATCGTGAGTTTCTATTGGAAAACTACAGGTAAGTCCGCTTAATAAACATTTTGCAACAGATCGGCGGAATGAATACACTCCAGGGTTCTTCCTAGTATTGTCTGACAAGGTGGAGATTCTGTAGGTCTAAAGTTGGGTAGGGGAGGTCTGGATTGGGTCAGTCAATTTCCCTCATGAAGTTTTGCTAAAAAAAAAAAGAAAAGCCATTTCCTGAAAGCGCAAGCTCTTAAAGCGCAACTATGCCACTTTTCAAAATCATATTCATTAAGGCTAGGGCCTATATATCTAGCATCAAAACGGTGTCTACATACAGTATGTGAAAATGCAGCATTTCTATGATCTGTGGTTAAAAATATAAGTTCCTAAAAACAATTCTCTGTGACATCACAGTGTGGGATTAATAGTTTAAAAAAAATAAATACCTTATTTACATAAGTATTCAGACCCTTTGCAATGAGACTCAAAATTGAGCTCAGGTGCAACCTGTTTCTATTGATCATCCATGAGATCTTCTTCAACTTGATTGGCGTCCACCTGTGGTAAATTCAATTGATTGGAAATTATTTGGAAAGGCACACAGCTGTCTATATAAATCAAACTGTATTTGTCACATGCGCTGAATACAACAGGTGTAGACCTTACAGTGAATGCTTACTTACAAGCTCTTGGAGGCCAAGCAGTTGCCATACCAGGCAGTGATGCAACCCGTCGGGATGCTCTTGATGGTCAAATCAAATCAAATCAAATGTATTTATATAGCCCTTCGTACATCAGCTGATATCTCAAAGTGCTGTACAGAAACCCAGCCTAAAACCCCAAACAGCAAGCAATGCAGGTGTAGAAGCACGGTGGCTAGGAAAAACTCCCTAGAAAGGCCAAAACCTAGGAAGAAACCTAGAGAGGAACCAGGCTATGTGGGGTGGCCAGTCCTCTTCTGGCTGTGCCGGGTGGAGATTATAACAGAACATGGCCAAGATGTTCAAATGTTCATAAATGACCAGCATGGTCGAATAATAATAAGGCAGAACAGTTGAAACTGGAGCAGCAGCACGGCCAGGTGGACTGGGGACAGCAAGGAGTCATCATGTCAGATGGTCCTAGGGCTAAGGTCCTCCGAGAGAGAGAAAGAAAGAGAGAAGGAGAGAATTAGAGAGCGCACACTTAGATTCACACAGGACACCGAATAGGACAGGAGAAGTACTCCAGATATAACAAACTGACCCTAGCCCCCCGACACATAAACTACTGCAGCATAAATACTGGAGGCTGAGACAGGAGGGGTCAGGAGACACTGTGGACCCATCCGATGGTGCCGCTGTAAAACATTTTGAGGTTCTGAGGACCCATGCCAAATCTTTTCAGTCTCCTGAGGAGAATAAGTTTTGTTGTGCCCGCTTCACAACTGTCTTGGTATGCTTGGACGATGTTAGTTTGTTGGTGATGTGGACGCCAAGGAACTTGAAGCTCTCAACCTGCTCCACTACAGCCCCGTCGATGATAATGGGGGCGTGCTTGGTCCTCCTTTTCCTGTAGTCCACAATCAACTCCTTTGTCTTGATGACGTTGAGGGAGAAGTTGTTGTCCTTGCAGCACACAGTCAGGTCTCTGACCCCCTCCCTATAGGCTGTCTCATCGTTGTCGGTGATCAGGTCTACCACTGTTGTGTTATCGGCAAACTTAATGATGGTGTTGGAGTCGTGCAGTCATGATTAAACAGGGAGTACAGGAGGGGACTGAGCACTCACACCTGAGGGCCCCCCGTGTTGAGGATCAGCGTGGTGGATGTGTTGTTACCTACCCTTACCACCTGGGGGCGGCCCGTCAGGAAGTCCAGGATCCAGTTGCAGAGGGAGGCGTTTAGTCCCCGGGTCCTTAGGTTAGTGATGAGCTTTGAGGGCACTATGGTGTTGGACGCTGAGCTGTAGTCAATGAATAGCATTCTTACATAGGTGATCCTGCTACGTGTTATTGTTACCATGTCCGTTGGTCCTGTGAGTACCTGTGCTGTTGTTTCGGCTTCCATGCTACGTGTTATTGTTACCATGTCCGTTGGTCCTGTGAGTACCTGTGCTGTTGTTTCGGCTTCCATGCTACGTGTTATTGTTACCATGTCCGTTGGTCCTGTGAGTACCTGTGCCGTTGTATCGGCTTCCATGCTACGTGTTATTGTTACCATGTCCGTTGGTCCTGTGAGTACCTGTGCTGTTGTTTCGGCTTCCATGCTACGTGTTATTGTTACCATGTCCGTTGGTCCTGTGAGTACCTGTGCTGTTGTTTCGGCTTCCATGCTACGTGTTATTGTTACCATGTCCGTTGGTCCTGTGAGTACCTGTGCTGTTGTTTCGGCTTCCATGCTACGTGTTATTGTTACCATGTCCGTTGGTCCTGTGAGTACCTGTGCTGTTGTTTCGGCTTCCATGCTACGTGTTATTGTTACCATGTCCGTTGGTCCTGTGAGTACCTGTGCCGTTGTATCGGCTTCCATGCTACGTGTTATTGTTACCATGTCCATTGGTCCTGTGAGTACCTGTGCTGTTGTTTCGGCTTCCATGCTACGTGTTATTGTTACCATGTCCGTTGGTCCTGTGAGTACCTGTGCTGTTGTTTCGGCTTCCATGCTACGTGTTATTGTTACCATGTCCGTTGGTCCTGTGAGTACCTGTGCTGTTGTTTCGGCTTCCATGCTACGTGTTATTGTTACCATGTCCGTTGGTCCTGTGAGTACCTGTGCTGTTGTTTCGGCTTCCATGCTACGTGTTATTGTTACCATGTCCGTTGGTCCTGTGAGTACCTGTGCTGTTGTTTCGGCTTCCATGCTACGTGTTATTGTTACCATGTCCGTTGGTCCTGTGAGTACCTGTGCTGTTGTATCGGCTTCCATGCTACGTGTTATTGTTACCATGTCCGTTGGTCCTGTGAGTACCTGTGCTGTTGTTTCGGCTTCCATGCTACGTGTTATTGTTACCATGTCCGTTGGTCCTGTGAGTACCTGTGCTGTTGTTTCGGCTTCCATGCTACGTGTTATTGTTACCATGTCCGTTGGTCCTGTGAGTACCTGTGCTGTTGTTTCGGCTTCCATGCTACGTGTTATTGTTACCATGTCCGTTGGTCCTGTGAGTACCTGTGCCGTTGTTTCGGCTTCCATGCTACGTGTTATTGTTACCATGTCCGTTGGTCCTGTGAGTACCTGTGCCGTTGTATCGGCTTCCATGCTACGTGTTATTGTTACCATGTCCATTGGTCCTGTGAGTACCTGTGCCGTTGTTTCGGCTTCCATGCTACGTGTTATTGTTACCATGTCCGTTGGTCCTGTGAGTACCTGTGCTGTTGTTTCGGCTTCCATGCTACGTGTTATTGTTACCATGTCCGTTGGTCCTGTGAGTACCTGTGCTGTTGTTTCGGCTTCCATGCTACGTGTTATTGTTACCATGTCCATTGGTCCTGTGAGTACCTGTGCTGTTGTTTCGGCTTCCATGCTACGTGTTATTGTTACCATGTCCGTTGGTCCTGTGAGTACCTGTGCTGTTGTTTCGGCTTCCATGCTACGTGTTATTGTTACCATGTCCGTTGGTCCTGTGAGTACCTGTGCTGTTGTATCGGCTTCCATGCTACGTGTTATTGTTACCATGTCCGTTGGTCCTGTGAGTACCTGTGCTGTTGTTTCGGCTTCCATGCTACGTGTTATTGTTACCATGTCCGTTGGTCCTGTGAGTACCTGTGCTGTTGTATCGGCTTCCATGCTACGTGTTATTGTTACCATGTCCGTTGGTCCTGTGAGTACCTGTGCTGTTGTATCGGCTTCCATGCTACGTGTTACTGTTACCATGTCCGTTGGTCCTGTGAGTACCTGTGCTGTTGTTTCGGCTTCCATGCTACGTGTTGTTGTGTACTTGTTTTACGGGTCTCGTCCCGTGTATTATTTAGAGTTTTACATCTCGCTCTTTTGTTTGGGTGGAGAGAATAAAACCCCCTATTACGTATTCCTGCGCCTGTCTCCAATCATTAGACAATGTGACAGCAGCTCGTGTTAGACATTGCAAGTGAAGGAACAAGACGCACATTTCTACGATAACGGGATCTTTAGTCTACCAGAAGCTATAGGAAATATGAAGTGTAGCTGAGGTTACTGAGAAACATGAGGACGATAGACGGAACGCAAGTGGATACAGTGAATGCAACAGCGAGATAGCAGAGGTACAAATCACAGGAGAGTGCACCCATGAGAGGTCAGGTGACATTACATGACAAAAACAAAATAGCGTGGTAACAATCACAGGTGAGTAGAGAGCAATGCCCAGCTTATGGCAAAACATGCAGGTCTTGTGGCCTGCATGTTGAGGCAGGGACAGATTAGGCCTAGTAAAGAAAGTGCATGTTGCGGAGGATAATATACAGAGAGGGAGAAGCTCTGACAATGATGAACCGGTCTACACCACGGAATGCATCAGTAAGGCTCACTCTCAGGGACAGAAATGGTTGGTGCAGCTAAGACTGAATAATAAAAGATAAGAAGGCCAGCTTGACAATGTAATGAGCAAGAGAGTGAAAGAGAGAATATCACCAATTATAAACTGGGTGGTTCAAGCCCTGAATGCTGATTGGCTGACAGCCATGGTATATCAGACCATTTCCCATAGGGATGGCAAAATATAAAACATTTTACTGCTCAAGCACAGACTACTCTTTGAACTTGTTGAGACGGACCAAAATCCACCACTCTCTGGTTCTACATGTTAGCGCTTAGGACCCATGACTGAGACAATACCAGCAGAGTGAAACAAAGTGGAGCAGTGTCTCAAATGACCAAAGAACAGCTGCTGAGTTATTATGACGTTTTCAACGATCCAGTGGTCTGTGCAAAGGAGATGTCCACTTCATACGGGACCCAAGTTTCACCCCTGTACAATGTGCACCACGGAATGTGCCTGTAGCCTTGAAGGCACGAGTGAAAGCCCAACTGGAGAAATGTGAACATGATGGATATATCACCCCAGTGACTGTGCCGACGCCCTGGATAAGCAACATGGTCATAGCCTGAGATCAGATTATGTATGGACCCAAAACCCCTTAAATGAAGCACTGAAAAGATCTCACTACCGTATGCCAATATTAGAGGATGTGTTGTACAAACCGTCTAAGCGTATTTACGCTGGTGGATGCCAGAGATGCCTTTCTCCAGTGTAAACTGGATGAGGACAGCAGCAGGATGATGACGTTCTGGTTGCCATGGGACAAGATGAGATGGCTGAAACGTCCCTTTGGGCTGTCCGTGGTCCCCGAGATGTATCAACGTAAGCAACGTGAACTGATGGGGGACCTCGAGCCTATCGCAGATGATATTCTTGTTGCCGGATGCGGGGACTCCAATGAAAAGGCAGAGCGTGAAAACGCCAACAATCTGCAGCAGGCACTGATGGAGCGGTGCCGGGAGGTGAGACTCAGGCTCAGTGTGCTAAAGCTGCAGTTCAGTTTCATGGACACGAGGGCCTGAGAATAGACCCAGAAAAGACCAGGGCTGTACTGAACATGCTGGCGCCCACGGATGCCAAGGTAGTACAGCTCTTCATTGGATTTGTGACATACCTGGCCACGATCCTGCCCAAGCTGTCTGAAGTGTTTGAGCCACTCCAACGGCTGCTGGACAAGAACAGTGTGTGGCACTGGCTCCCTAAACTTGACCAAGCTGTACGGGAAATAAAACGCCTGAAGTCTATCACGCCTATTCTGAGGTACTATGACGTCTTGAAACCGGTCACTGTGCAGAGCGACTCAAGTAAGAATGGCTTGCTGCCTAACGCAACAGGGACAGCCTGTGGAGTTTGCTTTGTGAGCATTGACGCCAACGGATCAAAAATAGACAAGGAATGTTTGAGTATTGTATTTGCTTCGTAGAGATTTCATCAGTATCTCTCTGGCAGAGGGTTAATAACAGCTGAGACAGATCATTAACAGTTGTCACTCCTCTGTGCCCCTAAGCGTCTCCAAGGTATGTTAATGCAGCTGCAAAAACTACAACGTGGGTGTCATCTACAAGCCTGGGCTGGAAATGTACATCAGCAACAACAGAAGGCAGGAGGACAGACGCACCACACACACACACACAACACACTGTGAGCAACGCAGAGAGTGAGCAGGCTGCATTCACACACATTGACCAGGCAAGGCATCTCAATATTACAAACCACAGGTTCTGTCCGATTTTACAGTACACTGAGGTCGATGAAGACTTTACAAGACTTAAAGTCAGTTGTTCTCTCAGGATGGCCAGCGGTGAAAGAGGACACCTCTCTGAGTGGAAGAGATTATTAGTCATTTTGTGATGAAATCAACATGCAGAACGGGGTGCTGTACAGAGGACAGTGTGTTATTATTCCAAGGGCACTGAGGGCGGAAATGTTGAGCCGCATACATGCTAGCCACAATGGCGGGGAGGCATGCTATAGACAGGCAAGTGACACTTTTCCGGCCGAACATGAGCGAGGAAATCAAGGACTATGTATCCAACTGCTCAGCCTGTAATGAATATGCAGGAGCACAGCAAAACAAATCCACGGTGTCACATGACATCCCAGAGCGCCCCTGGCAAACAGTGAGCATGGACCTTTTTGCCTATGCAGGGAAGGACTTCCTGATCATGGTTGATCATTACTCAGATTACTGGGAGGTGAAGCCACTGCTAAACGTGTCAGCTGACACAGTGTAAATTCCAGTTTGCCCGCCAAGGGCAACCAGACTGTGTAATCACGGACAATGTCGGGTGCTATGAATCAGCCAGATTCAAAACATTTGCAGAGAAGTGGAGATTCACTCATATCACCTCCTCCCCTCACCATCCACAAGCCAATGGAAAGGCAGAGTCAGCGGTCAAGAAAGTGAAAGGCCTAGACAGCACGGACGTATAGTCAGCTTTTCTGCAGTGGCGCAACACACCCACGGAGGGGATGGACAGTAGCCCAGCATCTCATGTCACACAGATTCAAGTCATCGCTGCCGGTGGCACCCAGCCTGCTGCAGCCCTCTGTGGTTGTGTGTGTCACTGAGAAATGTAGACAGAAAAGGAGGATTGCCAAATCACACTAACGTGGCTGCCAGAGACCTCCCTGACTTGAACGTTGGAGATCAGAATGTGACCGTTATCAGGTGACCGCACAGGACGGTGGCGGCTCGGTTCCTGTCCGAAGAGGGTCGCTCCTCAGTCATTTCTTGTGGATGGCACACTCTACAGACGCAACAGAGTGGACCTTCGAGTGGCAGAACAGGCCACACAGAGGCACAGGGATTCAACTAATTTAACACCACAGCATGAGAAATTTGAGCGTGGTCAGCCAGACTCAGACAGGGCAGTCAGAACTGGAAAGTCTGGAAATGAGGCTGAGAAGCTGAAGGACTGTGAAGAAGGGCAAATGGGGGAACCACATAACACACAGGCATATGTGCCAAGAGCACATTGCTCACCTAGACCACAAATATATCAAAGGCAATAGTAAAAAAAAAGGAAAGGGACCGAAACAGACCAAGAAATGACGGAAAGAACCTCTGACCATGACACCTCAGGAAGAAGGTAGGCTTGCTCACATCCTCTAAGTGATCAAAGAAGGCAATGACTCCCTCACAACACAATTGAACTTAAATGGTTCAGCTGCTCCATCTCAGCACAGTAGGCTGAAATCAAACTTAATCTCAGGTTTGACAATGACTATCAGCACGCTAGGATCACTAATAGAAGAAGCTGAAGAGCATATCAACACTGCTGAGGACAAGATAGAAGGAATGGGGACGACTATTTGGAAAACTACAGTAGGCGAAGCAACATTAGAATTATCAGCCTCCACAAGGACTGTGAGGGGACGGAGCCCATTGATTTCTCTGCTGCCATTATCCCCTCTTTACTGGGTAAAGAACATTTTGGTGAACCTCTGGATATCGAACGGGCACACAGGTCACTCGCCCATCCCCTGATCAGAACCCACAACCCTTATACGTTTGGTTCCTGAGGTTCCAGGACAGAAAGAAAGTTATGATCCAGAACAACGGGGAGGCAATTCAATTCTTTCCAGACATCAGCCCTCGAAATGGTGAAACGCAGGAAGGAATTCGAACATTTGAAAAAAATAACTCACCTCCAAGAGCATTCCCTTTGAGCTGCTTCAACCTGCAACGATGAGAATCATCCATGAGAGAAGATTCTTCAAAATCACAGAGAAGATTCTTCAAAACGAAGGCGCAACTTTTCTCCTCAGACTGCAGGCAATCTGCTCAGGACTGGGTTATTTTAACTGCTAGCTGGGCTATGTCCCACTAGTCTGTTTTATTACTGGCATAACCGGTAGGACTACTTTGCTGGATTATACTCTAGTTTACTGACAGATCAATGAGGTAAGATCCCAGTATCCATGTAAACAAACTATTTGTTTTTACCAGAGTGACATTGTGATGTTATTTGGGACAGGCATGGGGGGGGGGGTGAATTGTTTGTGTTGTTTACTTTATATTACAGTAGTGTTTTGTGAGAGACCTTCCCTTTATAATATGGGTTTGACTACAGGCTACACCGAAAATAGACAATAGAATATCCAACACCCTTATTGGACATACTCCTGACATTTGCATGCATGTATTGAGTGAACAATATGACTAAGATAGTAAATCATAGATAGTAAATCATAGATAGTAAATCATGCATCATTAAACGTTAATGGACCTGTTAAATGAAAACGAGTCTTTATGTACTTGAAAAAGCTAAAGACTGAGTTGCTTTTAAACAAGAAACACAGGGGCAGAACATAAGTTAGAGGGAATGGGTAGGACAGGTCTTTGCCTCTTCATATAACACAAAGACACGTGGAGTAGCTGTGTTGATTAATAAGAATGGACCCTTCTGTGTAACCAAAACAATTATTGATCCACTGGGACGTTATGTAGTTGTCCATGGCAGAATGTGTTCTTGGACCTTGCTGAATGTACAGTTGAAGTCGGACGTTTACATACACTTAGGCTGGAGTCATTAAAACTCATTTTTCAATCACTCCACAAATTTCTTGTTCACAAACTACAGTTTTGGCAAGTCGGTTAGGACATCTACTTTGTGCGTGACACAATTTTTCTAACAATTGTTTACAGACAGATTATTTCACTTATAATCACTGCATCACAATTCCAGTGGGTCAGAAGTTTACATACACTAAGTTGACTGTGCCTTTAAACAGCTTGGAGAATTCCAGAAAATCATGTCATGGCTTTAGAAGATTCTGATAGGCTAATTGACACAATTTGAGTCAATTGGAGGTGTACCTGTGGATGTATTTCAAGGCCTACCTTCAAACTCAGTGCCTCTTTGCTTGACATCATGGAAAAATCCAAATAAATCAGCCAAGACCTCCACAAGTCTGGTTCATCCTTGGGAGCAATTTCCAAATGCCTGAATGTACCACGTTCATCCCTTACAAACAATAGTACGCAAGTATAAACACCATCTGAACACGCAGCCGTTATACCGCTCAGGAAGGAGACGCGTTCTGTCTCCTAGAGATGAATGTACTTTGGTGCAAAAAGTGAAAATCAATCCCAGGACAACAGCAAAGGACTTTGTGAAGATGGTGGAGGAAACAGGTACAAAAGTATCCATATCCACAGTAAAATTTGTCCTACATCGACATAACCTGAAAGGCCGCTCAGTAAGGAAGAAGCCACTGCTCCAAAACCACCATAAAAAGCCAGACTACGGTTTGCAACTGCACACAGGGACAAAGATCGTACTTTTTGGAGAAATGTCCTCTGGTCTGATGAAACAAAAATGTTTGGCCATAATGACCATCGTTATGTTTGGAGGAAAAAGGGGAAGACTTGCAAGCCGTGAAGCACGGGGGTGGCAGCATCATGTTGTGGGGGTGCTTTGCTGCAGGAGGGACTGGCGCACTTCACAAAATAGATGGCAACATGAGGAAGGAAAATCATGTGAATATATTGGAGTAACATTTCAACACGTCAGTCAGGAAGTTAAAGCTTGGTCACAAATGGGTCTTCCAAATGGACAAATACCCCAAGTAAACTTACAATGTTGTGGAAAAATGGCTTAAGGACTACAAAGTCAAGGTAATGGAGTGGCTATCACAAAACCCTGACCTCAAACTTATAGAAGATTTGCGGGCAGAACTGAAAAAGCGTGTGCGAGCAAGGAGGCCTACAAACCTGACTCGGTTACACCAGCTCTGTCAGGAGGAATGGGCCAAAATTCACCCAACTTATTGTGGGAAGCTTGTGGAAGGCTACACAAAATGTTTGACCCTAGTTCAACAATTTAAAGGCAATGCTACCAAATACTAATTGAGTGTGTGTAAACTTCTGACCCACTGGGAATGTGATGAAAGAAATAAAAGCTGAAATACATCATTCTCTCTACTATTATTCTGACATTTCACATTCTTAAAATAAAGTGGTGATCCTAACTGACCTAAAACAGGGCATTTTTACTAGGATTAAATGTCAGGAATTGTGAAACTGAGTTTAAATGTATTTGGTTAAGGTGTATGTAAACTTCCGACTTCAAATGTAATTATATTTTTTAATCAAAATATATTCCTCAAGGTAGCAGAATTTCAGGGAACACTAAGTTGGGGCGACTTAAAAAATTATTCTGGATAGATCCTCAACAAAAGCAACCTCGTTGACTAAGTCAGCCAAATGCACTCTATCTTTAATGAAAGACTTACATTTGAAAGACATGGAGACAGCTCCACCCCCAAGATTGGGATTACTCATTCTACTCCTGCCCTCATTACTCTCATACCCGGATTTATTATTTTCTCCCATCAGTACAGGTAACCCATAGAGTTTTGGAAACAGATCATTCTCTTCTCACACTTTCTGTTTGGATGCCGGATGGAGTTCAAGGGACCTATAGATGTCGCCTAAACCAAACTCTTTTGAAACAGGCATAATTTTGTCAATTTATCAGAGACCAAATTACGTTTTTCTGTGAAACAAACTGTCCGTACTCTCCCATTTTGTACTCTGGGATACATTAAAAGCCTTTCTTAGGGGTCAAATAATTTCCTATACCAAAGGTCTCAAAAAGAAATACAATGCTGAATTGAAGGAATTAGATAATTAAATCCTACTACAAAAATAACAAATCTGTCTCTAAAGAAACATACTGCTCATTGATGAATAAAACATTTAAATAAAATACCCTAAGTACATACAAAACTTCGATCTAGGCAAAGATATTATGAATTGGGGGAGAAAACACACAAAGTCTTGGCCTGGCAGATAAAAGCTGAGGACACAGAACGGTCAAGTGTCTCACAACCAGGAAGAGATGAATGATTCATTTAAACAATATTTTTCTAAGTTACACACTTCTGATGGAACAGAACCAGCAATGAGACACATTTCTATCTACTATTGAACTACTGCACCTCATACAGGAAGCCCAAAACTAACTAGATCGCCCCTTTACAAAAACAGAAATTGAAAAAAAACAATCCCCACTACAAACCTGGAAAATCAGCAAGAGACGATGGCTTTCCCCCAGAGTTTTATGAAGCGTGTAAGGATTTGATTATTCCTCTCTTGATCATTGTTCTAAATTTAGCTGCTGGGATGCAGAGCCTACCAGACTCCTTTTCCACGGCTATTATAACAGTTATAAAATAAAGATCCTCTTCCTATAGGCAGATCTTGACCTTCAATGCCGACTAGTAATCCATTTCTAAGGCGATGGCTAATAGATTAGGACAATATTTACCAAGCCTGATTAACACCGCTCAAACAAGCTTTACACAGAAAAAATATTTTGCACAGGTTATTCAACGTAATTCACATGGCCAGTGTGAGGAGCGATCCGAGTATAGCAGCATCTCTAGATGTCCGAAAAGGCCTTTGATAGGCTGGAGCAGCCATACCTATTCAAGGTCCTTGCTAAATTTAACTTAGGTCCTTTGTTTGCCCACTGGGTTAAGATTTTATACCATAAACCGCAAGCCAAGATCACAACTAATGGTATGATGACAGCCACATTCCCACTCTTAAGGAGGTAGTAGACAGGGCTGTTTACTTGCCCCACTTTACTTTCCCTACTCCTTTTTGTGCGAGCCTTAGAACCCCTGGCGGAGGCCATAAGAACAGATCCTGGCATAAAGGGCTTTCAGGTTGGCCAGATAACGCATAAGATCTCATTGTTTGCAGACAGCATTATTTTGTTCCTCGCTGACCCGACCCCTCTCAAAGCTACAGACGCTTTTGGATACATACAGCTCGATATCAGGTTACATAGTCAACATGGGCTAAAGTGAAATACTTCCACTGACTCGCTTTGACCATAGTGTCTGTGAACGAATGGATCCCTTCAGATGGTCGCCACAGGGGTTCAAATATCTAGGAATCACAGTTGACAATGACTTAAGAAATGTTGGTTCAGAAGGTGGTGGACAACTTGAATAGATGGATAGATCTACCTCTTACAGTATTTGGGAGAATTAGCTGTATTAAGATGAACGTTATGCCTAAAATGATGCACCTATTTCAATCTTAACCCATATCCCTACCCAAAAGTTTCTTAAAGTCCCTTAACAAGACCATGAGACAATTTGGATGGAACTGTAAAACTCCAAAGGTGAGCCAGGACAAGTTAACATGGGATTATAGTCTAGGAGGTCTCTGCCTACCAAATGTCAAGATGTATTACTGGGCAGTGCAAATTAGATTCATTTCATTCTGATTTGAACCTGAACCAGTCCCTTTCTTGGACTCAGATGGAAATGTTAGCTCTTAATGAAGAGATTGGGAGTAATATTATCTACAAAAATGAGCAATCCCGGTAAAATCAATTTAGTAAGATCTTGATATGAAATTCGTAAGTTATTTGGTCTGAAACAAGACTTGTCACCCAAAACAACCCTGTGGCAAAACAGACTCCTGCCAATGATCTTGGATAGCAACATTTTTCAACATTGGCATGAGAAGGGAATAACTGTTAAAGGAATTTAATTCCTATATGTTCATCAACCAATTCAATTAAAAGACTCTGCCCATTTCTAAGAATTTGTAAGATACTTATTTGTATAAAATAGACAGAGACCCGTCTCAAAATCAATCAATAGCGTTTATTCTCGAGAGTACTGATCATAGTACAATATACATCAGGTTATATACTAGAAATGAGGTCATAGGTTTTAAAATGTCCTTCCTCCACTCCAATACAATGGCAGTATAGTTCACAATTCTTCCCACATTGTCTGCCACCTGTTAAATAATCTACTACTAGCCGGTCTGACGATAACTCCATTTGTTTCTAACAAGGAACAGACAGTCCTTGTTCCAATTCTTGATTATAATTACACACATTATATTCAGTACTATGATTATAATAAGATTCATACATCCATACAGTAACATAGTAGTATTCTGTTTAGTTGTAGTTTTAAGCTAAATGTATACATAATTTAGTCATTATTCATCAAAATCCCATGACAATAACGCATTTAGAGCATTGTCATATTATTATTATTATACATTGCTTATGTCATTTGAGCAACTGAAAAATAAATACCAATTATCCAATAATCATTTATTTGGTTATTTACAGATAAGAAACCCTCTCAGAAGCAGTCTTGGAGATATGACTTTACCAAATCAACTACTCCATGACTCATATAGATGTATATCCAGTGTACTCCTTGCTAATGCAACAATGCCCAAAACCAGATGTACATAAGTCAAGAGAGCGATGGGAATCCGATTTTAATACTACAATTGATGAGGGGCTATGGTCAGACCTGTGCCAAGATAGTGTGTCAGCAACCATCAACTCTAGATACAGACTTCTACATTAAAACTTCCTCCACCAACTCCATCTGACACCTCCGAGTTTACATAGATATCACCTTGAAATATCAGAAATGTGTTTTAGATATGGAACAACAGAAGGCACTTTTTGTCATTCTACTTGGCAGTGTACTAAATTACAAGCCTGCTGGCATGATGTTTGTGATACCCTGACCTTTATTATAGAGGTCCTTTCCCCACTTGACCCTGAAATATGCCTTCTGGGTAACTTCACAATTGTGAATTTGAGGAATAACTTCCAACATAAAATGTACAGAAATCACCCTTGCCACTGTAAGAAATTGTGTTAGATTGACATGGAAATCAGATTCCTCTCTCAATTACAAGATGGCTCTCTGAAATAAGTGTATTCCTTTGGAGATTACCTATGATTTAACAAATAAATGTAACTACTTTGTGAAAATACGGCAAACCTTCCTGGACTATATGGAAACACGTCCCTTGGGGTTGGTGGATGTGAGCTTGGAGATCAATGTAGATTGATGTAGCTATTGTCTCTCTGTAATGTACTGTTTCTATTGTAATGTTGTTATCTCTTGTCATTTGTCTTATTTAGTCATTATTAGTATTATTACTATTCTAATTGTATTTCTTTTTCTTTTGTGATTTGTCATTGTTTCAATATTTTCTTTATTTTGGGGGGTGGGGAGGGTTGAATGACCTTTGTTGTATTTACACTTGCTGTATTGTATTGTTCTGCTGTTAAACAATTCAAAAATAAAATATTAAACAAGTATTAAAGTAATAATAGTATTCAGAGCCTTTACTCAGTACTTTGTTGAAGCACCGTTGGCAGCGATTACAGCCTCGAGTCTTCTTGGGTATGACGCTACAAGCTTGGCACACCTGTATTTGGGGAGTTTCTCTCATTCTTCTCTGCAGATCCTCTCAAGCTCTCAGGTTGGATGGGGAGCATCACTGCACAGCTATTTTCAGGTCTCTCCAGAGATGTTCCATCGAGATCAAGTCCGGGCTCTGGCTGGGCCACTTAAGGACATTCAGAGACTTGTCCCAAAGCCACTCCTGTGTTGTCTTGGCTGTGTGCTTAGGGTCGTTGTCCTGTTGGAAGGTGAACCTTTGCCCCAGTCTGAGGTCCTGAGTTCTCTGATGCAGGTTTTCATCAAGGATCTCTTGAGAAGCCAATGAATTCAATCTTGATAGCAACATTAGTCCAGATAGCAATTCAGGAGGGATTTCACACCTGGCACAAATTATTGTCTAGTTCTGTTTTTCCTGCCGAGGGGTGCCCTATACCTGCACCCAGAGGGGAGTAGTTTAAAGTCCGGGTACAGGGGGTGGCTTGTGTCTAAAATTATTTTGTGAGCCTTGGGGAGGGCTCATCCAGGCCTTAAAGATCTCATCCAGGCCTGTTTGACTCCAAGTACCTTGCTCTGGTGATAATGCTTCTCAGCACATTTCTCTGGCTGACAGTTGCATTGTCAAACCAACAAACAATACAACTTAAAATACTCTCAATAAAAGATTTGTAAAACAGAGTCAGTATAGTACAGTCGTGGTCAAAAGTTTTGAGAATGACAAGTATTCATTTTCATAACATCTGCTGCCTCAGTTTGTATGATGGCAATTTGCATATACTCCAGAAAGGTATGAAGAGTTTTCAGATTAATTGCAAAGTCCCTCTTTGCCATGCAAATTAACTGAATCCCCCCAAAAAATTCCACTGCATTTTAGCCCTGTCACAAAAGGACCAGTTGACATCATGTCAGTTATTCTCTCGTTAACACAGGTGTGAGTGTTGACGAGGACAAGGCTGGAGATCACTCTGTCATGCTGATTGAGTTCAAATAACAGACTGGAAGCTTCAAAAGGAGGGTGGTGCTTGGAATCATTGTTCTTCCTCTGTCGGCCATGGTTACCTGCAAGGAAACACGTGCCGTCATCACTGCTGTGCACAAAAAAGGGCTTCACAGGCAAGGATATTGCTGCCAGTAAGACTGCACCTAAATCAAACATTTATCGGATCATCAAGAACTTCAAGGAGAGTGGTTCAATTGTTGTGAAGACGGCTTCAGGGCGCCCAAGAAAGTCCAGCAAGCGCCAGGACCGTCTCCTAAAGTTGATTCAGCTGCAGGGTCGGGCACCACCAGTACAGAGCTTGCTCAGGAATAGCAGCAGGCAGGTGTGAGTGCATCTGCACGCACAGTGAAGCAAAGACTTTTGGAGGATGGCCTGGTGTCAAGAAGGGCAGCAAAGAAGCCCCTTCTCTCCAGGAAAAACATCAGGGACAGACTGATATTCTGCAAAACGTACAGGGATTGGACTGCTGAGGACTGGGGTAAAGTCATTTTCTCTGATGAATCCCCTTTCCGATTGTTTGGGGCATCCGGAAAAAAGCTTGTCCGGAGAAGACAAGGTGAGTGCTACCATCAGTCCTGTGTCATGCCAACAGTAAAGCATCCTGAGACCATTCATATGTGGGGTTGCTTCTCAGCCAAGGGAGTGGGCTCACTCACAATTTTGCCTAAAAACACAGCCATGAATAAAGAATGGTACCAACACATCCTCCGAGAGCAACTTCTCCCAACCATCCAGGAACAGTTTGTTGACGAACAATGCCTTTTCCAGCATGATGGAGCACCTTTCCATAAGGCAAAGTGACAACTAAGTGGCTCGGGGAACAAAACATCGATATTTTGGGTCCATTGCCAGGAAACTCCCCAGACCTTAATCCCATTGAGAACTTGTGGTCAATCCTCAAGAGGCGGGTGGACAAACAAAAACCCACAAATTCGGACAAACTCCAAGCATTGATTATGCAAGAATGGGCTGCCATCAGTCAGGATGTGGCCCAGAAGTTAATTGACAGCATGCCAGGGCGGATTGCAGAGGTCTTGAAAAAGAAGGGTCAACACTGAAAATGTTGATTCTTTGCATCAACTTCATTTAATTGTCAATAAAAGCCTTTGACACTTATGAAATGCTTTTGATTATACTTCAGTATTCCATAGTAACATCTGACAAAAATATCTAAACACAATGAAGCAGCAAACTTTGTGAAAATGTATATTTGTGTCATTCAATACTTTTGGCCACGACTGTACAGTCAACATTCAAATATCACAGCTTTCTGAGAAAGTACAGTCTCTGTTGACTCTTTTTGTAGATCAGGTCTGTACATTTTCTCCACTGAAGCTTATTGTCCAAAAGGACACCCAGATATTTATAATCCTCTACAATCTCTATGTTCTGACCTCTGATAGATGTTGCAGAGGTAGGTGTTGTACACTTTCTGAAGTCTATGCACATCTCTTTGGTCTTGTTGGTATTGAGAACCAAGTGTGATTCGTCACACCACTGTACAAAGTCATTTAGGACCGGGTCATGGTGTTCCTAGTCATCATGCATCAGGCTGATCAAGGCAGTGTCATCAGCGAACTTAACAAGGTGTCTGTCAGGATGGGAACTAGTACAACTATTAGTGTACAAGATGTACAGGAGTGGGGACAAAACATGAGCCTGTGTTGGCGGTGCGTATGTTCCACATGTGGGGACATACTTTAACCCGCTGTGACCTCTGGCTCAGGAAGTCCAACAGCCATAAAACCAGCCCCCCCATCTAAGGAGAGGTCCCGAATGAGTCTCTGTGCCAGAATGTAGGGCTGGATTGTGTTGAAGGCAGAAGAAAAGTCAACAAACCGTACCCTGCTATGGGATTTGGCACCATCTAGATGTCTATAGAGCATACTGATGAGAGTAAGAATGGCATCATCAACTCCTCTGCTGGGCGGATAGGCAAACTGAAACGGGTCAAGGAGCTTCTGGGTGGCGCTGAGAATAGGACTTTTCACAATGATATAAAGGCGACAGGGCGGTAGTCATTCAGCACAGAGGGATTAGGTGCTTTAGGAACGGGTATAATTATTGAGTTTTTCTACAATACTGGCACGTGTTGCTAGTCGAGCGAGGATTTTAACTTATCTAAAAACATCAGCCAATTATTCAGCACAGTACCTCTCCCTATGACTATATCCTCCACAATCTATGCTCCCAGACGCAGAGAAGAGAGATCAACAGCTCAGCTCATCAAATTGTCCAATCTCTGGAGGGGCCAACAGACATTGCTCAATCTACGCTTGATTAGGCCCATGTGCCACCCAGCCAAAACGGACGAATACATAAATTCTTTAGCTATTGTATTGTAACATTTTGTGTGAATTTCATACAAGCTTGCAAGTTGTTACATTATTGCTTTGTAACTCTCAGACAAAAATAATATCCTGTAATCGTGTCCCTCGGGGCTACAATGTTAAATGTCAAACTCCATTCTCTTATATGCCAAGGTGGTGGACAGTGGCCCACCAGCACTCAGTATGTAACCTGACACCACTGGAGGTGAACTGATGGACAGTGGCCCACCAGCACTCAGTATGTAACCTGACACCACTGGAGGTGAACTGATGGATAGTGGCCCAGCTGCACTCAGTATGTAACCGGACACCACTGGAGGTCTTGATGGTATTTGTGTAGAACAAGAAAGAAAACCAGTAGGTGGCCGTTACAAGCAGGCAACTTTAGTGAACAATTTACAGATTTACATTTTAGTCATTTAGCAGACGCTCTTATCCAGAGCGACTTACAGTAGAGAGCATACATTTTATTACATTTTAAATACTGGTCCCCCGTGGGAATTGAACCCACAACCCTGGCGTTGCAAGCGCCATGCTCTGCCAACTGAGCCACAAATACAAAATAATTCATAGTAGTAGGAGAAGATGGGCCTATAGTTTACAGCACCATGAACGTGACCATATCCCTGGCCAACTGCAGTAGCTCAGACAGCTTCATCCCAAGGCCGATGTCCACGTACCCCAGACCTCCCTCATCCCCATACCACTCTTCCCGTATGTCCTGCTTGCCCATCAGGAGGGCCCACTGAAGCTCCCCTCCTGCATTACACCAGGGTGCCAGGGGAGGGCTGGCAGGTCATCCAAAATAGACAAAGCAAGGATATTTGTAAACTATGTGCTTGTAACATTTGTTTGGTAGGGCACTGGGTACAAAACATAACAGCCCTGTCCTAGTTCTATGTGACAGCATTTGTTTCACCAATAGGGAAAATGATATTGATATGTTTTAGATGCCATCCACCATAGCTTTAAAGAGTTAATGTATAGAGAGAAGCACATCATAGACCAAGGCTATATGTTTTATACGAGGATGCAGGATGTTTTGACATTTTTCCCTTCAATTTAATTGAATTACATTTCTTGCAAAGTTGTTCTTAGTTAAAATACTTTTTTTTAACATAAATATTATTTGAACCAATCTTACTCTGATTAAGCAATTGATTGTTTTGGAATAGCAGGACATAAAGTACCCCATGCTGATCTCATATTGAAGAGACAGGTTGAAGATACAGGAGGGGGCTAGAGAGGAAGGTCCCCATGTAGTCACAGAAAACTTAATTAATCAGACATCGCTCCTAATATTGGTTTGACGTCACTCACAGTGTCGGTGGCTACACATGTTGTTGTGAGCGTCTTATAGAATCCTGTTGGAGATGATAAACCAATACCACAAAAGCTTTTAGCAAATACTATATGCCTACATTTCTTCACATTCTGTTATACGGGGTGACTGTACTGATTGCTAGACTGATTAATTGGGACACAGCTCGAATTATAAGCTTGGTTTGTTAATAGGTCACAATTGCATAGGTTTTTAGTAACGTTTTCAATAACTTCCTTTTGAAACAAGTCGTGATTGTTGTGTTAAATAGAAAATATCATCCAACTGTCTCATGAGGTGCACATATAGAGCAACCTGCAGCAGTCCTCTTAGTCCTGAATCATTTACTTGCAAATACACAAAAAAACCATTTGATTTTACTCTGCTGCTACTCACTGTTTATTATCTATGCAGTCACTTTACTCCTACCTACATGTACAAATGACCTCGACTAACCTGTACCCCTCGTATATAGCCTCTATTGTTTATTTTGTTACTTTAGTTTATTAGTAAATATTTTCTTAACTCTATTTCTTGAACTACATTGTTGGTTAAGGGCTTGTAAGAGAATTTCACGGTAAAGTCTACACCTGTTGTATTCGGCACATGTGACAAATACAATATGATATGTTCATGTTTCCAGTGGGTTTGGTTTTTTCCCCCAGTGGTTATGTCAGGGTTGTGTGGTGGTGCTTCCTGCCTGCAGATTTCCCCTCCTCCACTTATCCAGATACACAACCCTGCTCTTAGCTCTCACATACATGCGGTCTGCTGAGCTCAGTGCTAGTGGGCATGTACTAATGGGCTCCTGTAACCAGAAATAGCAAGATGCCAGCCCGCACGAATCAGTTTATGCGACCCTGAGTAGATTACGTTGAAAATAATGGTCGACCATTTGAGGCTGTCTCTAGTTCTTATTCTAGTTCAATGTGAGCTACATTGCCAATGAATCAATCAGGAACATCACTTGCAGCTTGGGTCAAAGCAGCCAGGCCTTATGAGGAGTGGAGTTTTTATTCAATCAGATCCGCATGGCGGTGTCGGAGGTGGAGCTGTCAAATCCACAAGCGGCTATTGGCATTACACCTAAAGTGGACATTGCCATTGACTGCACGGACTTGCATTAAGAGCAATCTCATTCAAAAATCCCTGAACACTGGAATGTGAGATGTAATCTACACCTGGATTAGTTTAATAGAAATCCTCATTTAGTTTAAAGGCCCCATGGAGTCTTTGTAAATGTACTTTAAAATCATCACTGCATGTCTAATAAATGAAAAATAACCCAACATTTATTTTTTATAATTTATTTCCCTGAGCCTCCTTTGGCCATTGAAATGCTCAGTCTGATTGTGTGGGCATTAGGAAACACCATTTTAGAATATTTACATACACCGCCCTGATTGGCTAATAGGATGGTCTAGAGCCCACCCCCTTACCCAGATGAACATGTCATTGGTCTATTACAATCAGATCACATTGTGACGTCAGGACAACTTTTGGTCCACATATCTGAACATGCTGAAATTCCAGGCATTTATTTTCAACCTCTGTGTGGAAATATCATTAAAAAACTGTAAATTAATGTTAACTGCACTGCCCCTTTAACAATTTTCAATTGGACATCTTTATTTATATGGCATACACTTTATCATTCTGAACTTCAAACCCAAGAGGGACGTTGTGGCTTTGTGATAATGATCAAGAGCAGCTATTCACTGATTTGACAGCTCAGAGAAGTTACACCTTCAACATCACCTAAAAACATCAGCTAGGATCTTTTTAAACATAGCTCTTTATTAGCTAGTTATAACTGGCATGTTCACACGTCTCCTGCCATGATCAACTGAAGATGACCTCACATAGAATGCATCCAATTACAAGTCAGTATGTTGACACATGAATATTACATGCGGGAGTCCACTATCGCCGGTTAACGCTTGATCTGGTTGAATCTAGGCGGGAATTATACACTAGCCAGGTAGCTGGAACTTATTTAATGAAACAATACCATAACTAGAGATAGGTAGCAATGGTAAACATGCATAAAGATGGCAGAATTAAGGTATTGATTTCGCTCTATCCACGCATACTTTTTAAAACTATGGCGTTTCTAGTGTACTGATGATTTCCAAGAGCATCAATGGGGAACTGAAAGAAATATGGAACTACCCAGACTCTGCCTAGCGCTGGCCAGCTGACCAAACTGAGCAACTGGGAAAGAAGAAACTTGATCAAGAACACAATGACCACTGACAGAACTACAGAGTTCCTTAGCTGAGACGGGAGAACCTGCCAGACGGACAATAGTCTCTACAACACTTTACCAATCTGGGCTTTATGGGAGTGGCCAGACGGAAGCCACTCCTGAGAAAAAAAATCATATGGCAGCCTGCCTAGAGGCACGTGAGACAGACACTGGTGAGGATAGAGGGAACAATGAATGAAGCAAAATATATGTAAATCTTCTTCAGAGTGCAAATGACCTTAGACTGGGTGAAGATTTATGTTCCAACAGGACAACCCCAAGCACACAGCCAAAGCAACACTTGAATGGCTTCAGAAGAAGAATGTGAGTCATTGAGTGGCCCAGCCAAAGCCCAGAATAGTCTCATTGAAAATCTGTGGAAAGATTTGAAGTTTGCCATTCATCTAACTTAACAGAGCTTGAGAAAATCTGAAAGGAAGAACGTGAAAAAAATTCCCCAAATCCAGAAGTGTAAAGCTGATAGACATACCCAAAATGACTCAAAGCTGTAATTGCCGCCAATGGTTCTTCTACAAAGTATTGATTCAGGGATGTGAATACTTATGTAAATGAGAGATCTGTAATTTAATTTCAATATCTTTGCTAAAATGTAATTATGGGGTGTGTGTAGATGGGTTAGGAAAAAAAAACATTTAATCCATTTTGAATTCAAACTAGTAACGAAACGTGGAATAAGTCAAAGGGTATGAATACGATCTGAAGGCACTGTACTCTTGCTAATGACCATACAAAATGATTAATGTAACTGATCATAACATATTGCTGAATAAACTTAGGTTATGGATTGAGAGATAACAAAAACCCTTTGTTTTATTAGAAAGTTAACAGAAGGCTCTCATGCAAATTCCATTGAGTGTGGTGTACCACAGGGTAGCTGGCTAAGGACATTGTTTTCAGTTTTTACAAATAACCTTCCCCTGACCTTGAACAAAGCCTATGTGCCTAGGTACGCTGACGACTCAACAGTATACATGACGGTTGCAACAGTAAAATAAATAACAGACACGTAACATACCCATTCTAAAACTGACTGGAGCTGTAACTAGCAATAGGCTTGTGCTAAATATCTCAAACTAAAAGCATCATTTTTAGGACAAATCACTCGCTTAACCCTAAACCTCATTTAGATCTATTATTGAATAATGTCGCTATTGAGCTAACTGAGGCTAAAATGCTAGGTGTAACTCTAAATAACAAGCTTCCATGGTAAAATCATATAGACTCAATGGTTGCTAAAAATGGGAAGAAGTCTGTCCACGATAGGGCGTTACTCTGCCTTCTTGACATCTCAGTCGACCAGAAAGCTCCTACAGGCCCTAGTTGTCGCACCTAGACTACTGCCCTGTTGTGTGGTCATGTGTGGCAAAGAAGGAAATAGGTAAATTGCAGTTGTCCAGAACAAAGCAGCATGTATCGCACTTAGATGTACACGGATGTGTCAGTAACATGCATGTCAGTTTCTCCTGGCTCAACATTGAGAGATTGACTGCATCACTATTGGTCTTTGTGCTAGGTATTGATGTGTTGAAGGTACCGAACTGTCTGTTCAAGCAGTTGGCACACAGTTCAGACACTCATCGGTACAACACAAGACATGCAACCAGAGGTCTCTTCACAGCCCCCAGGTTCAGAACAGAGGCTTGGAAACGCAAAGCATTAAATAGAGCCATAACTACATGGAACTCTACTAGGGTGCCCATATTACTTCCACACCTGCGGTCAAATTCCATGTAATTAGGCTTCTCCAAGCTCTGATGCTGCTGGTCAGTAGTAGCCTACCAAACTTGATAAATGTCTTGTACTCAGCACTCTATTGTCCCTCTAATCACTCTGACATCAATGAAAATGTAATTGAAAATGTAACCAAACACTTCATGAGAGCCCATGAGCTCACGTTGTGCAACATTTCAATAGGCTAAGCAGAGGATGGCATCAGCTTTCTATAGGCTAGGCCTGCTGTATTTATCTACCAACTTCTCTAATATTAAGCACATTGCTTCTCTTTACAACAGCATTATAGCACACCTGGCCTGAATGAAAATGAACCACGGAAAAAGCGTCCTCCCTTCCATATTTAAGTGCATAGATGACATGTATTTTTTTCCCCATGCCCCAGTTGAGACAGGTGCATGATAACGGTCCATTCTAAATCAAAATACATTTTACACATATTCTTTAGTATATGTAAAGACATTCAATTAAAAATAATTAATGGGTGACAATATTAGCCTATCACTTGTTTATTTCACCTTTATTTAACCAGGTAGGCAAGTTGAGAACAAGTTCTCATTTACAATTGCGACCTGGCCAAGATAAAGCAAAGCAGTTTGACACATACAACAACAGAGTTACACATGGAGTAAAACAAACATACAGTCAATAATACAGTATAAACAAGTCTATATACGATGTGAGCAAATGGGGTGAGATAAGGGAGGTAAAGGCAAAAAAAGGCCATGGTGGCAAAGTAAATACAATATAGCAAGTAAAACACTGGATTGGTAGATTTGCAATGGAAGAATATGCAAAGTAGAAATAAAAATAATGGGGTGCAAAGGAGCAACATAAATAAATAAAATACAGTAGGGAAAGAGGTAGTTGTTTGGGCTAACTTATAGGTGGGCTATGTACATGGTGCAGTAATCTGTGAGCTGCTCTGACAGTTGGTGCTTAAAGCTAGTGAGGGAGATAAGTGTTTCCAGTTTCAGAGATTTTTGTAGTTCATTCCAGTCATTGGCAGCAGAGAACTGGAATGAGAGGCGGCCAAAGAATTGGTTTTGGGGGTGACTAGAGAGATATACCTGCTGGAGCGTGTGCTACAGGTGGGAGATGCTCCGGTGACCAGCGAGCTGAGATAAGGGGGGACTTTACCTAGCAGGGTCTTGTAGATGACATGGAGCCAGTGGGTTTGGCGACGAGTATGAAGCGAGGGCCAGCCAACGAGAGCGTACAGGTCACAATGGTGGGTAGTATATGGGGCTTTGGTGACTAAACGGATTGCACTGTGATAGACTGCATCCAATTTGTTGAGTAGGGTATTGGAGGCTATTTTGTAAATGACATCGCCAAAGTCGAGGATTGGTAGGATGGTCAGTTTTACAAGGGTATGTTTGGCAGCATGAGTGAAGGATGCTTTGTTGCGAAAATAGGAAGCCAATTCTAGATTTAACTTTGGATTGGAGATGTTTGATATGGGTCTGGAAGGAGAGTTTACAGTCTAACCAGACACCTAAGTATTTGTAGTTGTCCACGTATTCTAAGTCAGAGCCGTCCAGAGTAGTGATGTTGGACAGGCAGGTAGGTGCAGGTAGCGATTGGTTGAAGAGCATGCATTTAGTTTTACTTGTATTTAAGAGCAATTGGAGGCCACGGAAGGAGAGTTGTATGGCATTGAAGCTTGCCTGGAGGGTTGTTAATGAATGATTGTGAATGATGCCCAGCTTGTGTGCAGTAAGGCAAGAAACAGCTTGCCTTTTTTTTGGCTACTTTTTAAATCATAGTCACACACCTACCTCATGTAGCCTAGCCTATAGACCTATATGTTTTGATAAGGTTTGTGAAGTGGCCAAATAACTTCTTATACTTGGAGCACATTTAATATGCTTTATAACCGGTGCAGAGCCTAACTGGCATACACAGGATGCGTGTGAGTTTCAAGTTTAATCGCATTTGTCCTCACTATTAAGAACAGTGCGAATGCAATCGAAAAATCACATCAAAACATCCTATAATACTTTTACAACTCACCTCACTGTGATGATCCATTTAAAGAAGAAGTTCCACAGCAGGCTGAAGCAGTGTAAACAAAATGGACAGCACTTTCTAAGGTGATAATTAATTCAAAACAACCATATGCATATTAGTTTATGGAGAGGCTTATGAGCCCAAGGCCGAATCAATAACCCAAATAAAAATTATGATTGTGCCATTATACAATACATAACCTACCGCATATTATGCATGGCAGAAAAACAAAACAGATTTAAGATGTCTTTGATACATCATTTGTGGAATTTCTTTCCTTAATGCGTTTGAGCCAATCAGTTGTGTTGTGACAAGGTAGGGGTGGTATACAGAAGATAGCCCTAATTGGTAAAAGGCCAAGTCCGTTTCATAGCAAGAATAGCTCAAATAAGCAAAGAGAAACGACAGTCCGTCATTACTTTAAGACAAAGGTCAGTCAATGCGGAAAATGTCAAGAACTCTGAAAGTTTCATCAAGTGCAGTCGCAAAAACCATCAAGGGCTATGATGAAACTGGCTCTCATGAGGACAACAGGAAAGGAAGACCCAGAGTTACCTCTGCTGCAGAGGATTAGTTCATTAGAGTTACCAGCCTCAGAAATTGCAGCCCAAATGTGTCAGAGTTCAAGTAACACACATCTCAACATCAACTGTTCAGAGGAGACTGTGTGAATCAGGCGTTCATGATCGAATTGCTGCAACAACAAAAAAAAAAACACTACTAAAAGGACACCAATAAGGATAAGAGACTTGCTTGATCTAAGAAAAACGAGCAATGGACATTAGACCGGTGGAAATCTGTCCTTTGGTCTGATGAGTCCAAATTTGAGATTTTTGGTTCCAACCGCCGTGTCTTTGTGAGACGCTGAGTAGGTGAACAGATGATCTCTGCATGTGTGGTTCCCACCGTAAAGCATGGAGGAGATGTGATGGTGCTTCGCTGGTTTTATATCCTATTCAAGGCACACTTAACCAGCATGGCCACCACAGCATTCCGCAGCGATATGCCATCCCATCTGGTTAGGGCTTTTTTGATTTTCAACAGGACACTTCAGGACACTTTCTGCTATTTTACCAAGGAGAGTGATGGAGTGCTGCGTCAGATGACCTGGCCTCCACAATCACCTGACCTCAACCCAATTGAGATGGTTTGGGATGAGTTGGACTGCAGAGTGAAGGAAAAGCAGCCAACAAGTGCTCAGCATATGTGGAGGTACCACAAGTCAGCACAAAGACAACAGGAGCACTGCCAGTTATTACAGCGCCATTTCAGCTTAAACATAAAATACTTTAATACACTGAAAACCAACTTAAAAAGACACCCAAAACTATTTAGTCCAATCAATGTTGCTAAATATTGTGTGGCTGTCCTGTTTCCTGTCTGTGTGTGTGCGCAAGTAAAACTAAACATGGACTCACCCACTTGTAGAACACCAATGTCATCCTCATCTTTTTCATGTTGGCAGAACGGTCTATGGCTTTGTCATACAGTACACTTTTAGTTTTTGTTGTCATAGGCTACCTGGCTAAGATGCTTGCTAGCCTAACGTCCTCGCATTTGCAACAACGAACCAGCTAAGTCTGCCAGCTAATTAACATGAGCCTACATCTCAGGTCAGTGGCACAACATTCATTTATTGTTAGATTATAATCATTGGCCTGTACAGTGAATTAAGTCAAAACCACAAGTCCAAATCCATGGATTAAGGGATGATTTTGCAAGCTAATTATATATATATATATATATTTTAAATGTATAAAGGGAGGCCAAAAGCTTGCTAGCATCAATCAATCAAATGCTACACTAACAACATGTCACACTCTTTTGGTCCAGACAGCATCAGATACATGGGCTACACATACTGAGACAGAGGGGTACTGTTTCCCTCACTCTGATGATTTCTCTGGTGAGATTCCAGCACCTTTGGAATTGACGGAACATTTTGAAAACCCTGGAGATACGAAAAGTAAATGTAATCATTTAAAATGTTTTAATGGTCAAATATTTGGGGAAGCCTGGCTTCCATGAATACAACCTACTGTTAAGCTGTCTGATAAGTTACATTATTTTAGCCTAAAACTTAAAAAGGATATTTCACCAATGTTAGGCAGGAGCCATACAGAAATTTTGGATTACTGACTATCTTTTTTAAACGTGCTAATGTCCAAATACAGAAACAATCAAGCAGTACACATATGGTGATGAACTATCACTTTAAACAGCTTATTACAGTGTACTGCAATGCATTGCACACACACTCCTTGTATATATCTAGTCCTCTTCTTTGGGAAGCGGAGAGGTGGAGAGATGTGATGGGAACCAACCTCCGCCTAAGGAACTGCTTCGATCACGAGGGTCCCTTCAATTTTAAGACCGGCCAGAGAGTCAGCTATCGCTTCTTCCTCCTCCTCATCATCCTCCTCCTCCTCCTCTTCCTCCTCGTCATCCTCCTCGTCATCATCATCATCATCTCCGCCATCTTCTGCCTGATCTCCCTCCCCTCCTCCGGACGATGACACGTTCTTCCAGTAGGAGTCATAGCCAGAGGCTCCATAACCTCCATAGCCATAGCTATCCTCGTCAGCACCACTCTGTCGGCCAAACTTTGTCGTACGGGCTGCAGGGTGAATACAGGAATACAGACATGAGCTGAGAGTTGAGTACTAATCCCCATCCAGGGAGTGCATATATATACAACAATTAAAAGGTGTTGAATGTGGCGGGATACATTTGAGGTTTAAGATCTGACATCTTCTACAAGAAAAGAGTATGAAAACAAGTGATTTGTAATGATGCAAAAATGACTCAATCAACATCTAAAATGATGATACTACAGTATACATACAACTGCACTGCCAACAGTACTCAGTTTCTCTTAATGACTGAAGAGTTTTAATCCATGACTGACTTGAGCACTGATTAGATGTTAGATGGCAGACTCACTGGACATGCTGAGGTCCTTAGTCTCCTGGGTCTCATGGCCACACTTGGGGCAGGGAGGATTTTTACCCTTGTCCTGTTTGAACACCTTACTCTTCACATGGTCGTCACAGAAACAGGCCTTGGAAGGGGGGGACACAGTTCAACCCAAATGGGCCTTGTTACTATAGGTTACAGTCATGCGTCAAATCCAGGAAATGTATTGCCTGTCCAAATGGTAAATGGTTGTAACTAGAGGGAATACAGCCATGACTGGAAGTGACTTTTCATAGCAGATTAGGATACATTTTTTATTTTAGCTAACCTTAACCTAATTCTCCAAACCTGCTGCAAAAAACGTAACCTCTAGTTGTAGCTGTATTCCACTTCAGAAGCCTGGTAAACGGGTGCTTATTTACCGGAAAAATCAACTAATTTAACAGTGCAACTGGGAATCTACACATTTTCCCCTGAACCAACACCCTTGCCTTTCTTGCACGAACACTTGCCTTTTCTTACGAGCACCGACTGCTGAGGGACTGATTATCTCACCTAATTACCTTAAGACGAATGCACTCACTGTAATGCCGGGCGTACACGACACAACTTTCAAAAATCCTAGCAATGCTGAGCCTCGAGCATAAACAACCGTATTTCCTATAGTAAACCATCTGGCAGAGACGGGTGTCGACACACTACAAGATTCTTCACTCGGTCGGGAGGATTCTCCATACCACCCCGTCTCGCCAAAACAGTGTGAATAGATTGTAGCTAGCTACGTTAACAACGAGCTGTGGCTCTAAGTTCAGTCAGACAAACACACTTGCCCTACAGTGTTGAAATATCTTGCCAATACATTTTGGACCAAATAACATTCGGTGTGAACTTCAGAGCTGTAACCATTTTACATTTGGGCTTTGGTGAAAGGCAAGTGCAAACCCATACTAGTAGTAGTTATCGCTCCTGCTCGAGCGAGTGCACATTCTGGGTGATGCGAATCAAGAACTTGGTCTTCTTCCCTGGCTAGCTCTCATTTGGCTATCGCTGATCGCCGTTCTCAAAACTGGTCGTGGTACATCTCACATTACAAGAGAGTTGCAGATTTTGTGCCGATAAAACCAAACACGGGATCGGTAGCCCTCAGATTGTGACACTGACGCTCATTTTAATGTGAGCGGGTCAGTGGCAGCTACGAGTAGGCGACAACATGGGGATTTTGTCTCCGATCTCAAAAAGTTGTCTGGGACAGCTAAAACCAGGGCCGTGTAGTGTACGCACGGCTCAAGTCGCTCTGGAGAAGAGCGTCTGCTAAATGACTCACATGTACATGTAGATCTCTCGGTCAATGTGTATAGAGTCAACAGCCGTAACAAACAACTACACTGGCATGAGGAACAGTGGGAGAGACAACACTGTGTTGATTTAATGCCTTAAGTAGCTTCACATTTCATTGTGTTAAAAAGTGGGATTCAAAAAAAAGTTATATTTTTCTCAACAACCAAATGTCTAACATTTAAGATGAATAGAAATGATAGTTGTTGCTTAAGTATTCAGCTTCCCAAGTCAATACATGTTAAAATCACCTTTGGCAGCAATTACAGCTGGGAGTCTTCTTGGGTAGATTTCTAAGAGATTTACACACCTGGATTGTGCAATGTTAGCCGATTCATCTTTTCATAATTCTTCAAGCTCTGTCAATATTTTGGGGATCATGGCTAGACAATTTCCAAGTCTTGTCTCTCAAGAACATTCACTGTCTTCTTGGTAAGCAACACCAGCATAGATTTGGCCTTGCGTTGTAAGTTATTGTCCTGCTGAAAGGTGGATTTGTCTCCCAGAATCTCTTGTAAAGCAGACTGAACCAGGTATTCCTCTAGGATGTTGTCTGTTAGATCAATGGTTCTCAATATGGGTCCTGGGGACCCTGATTGGCGCACATTTAGTTTTTAGCACTCCACAGCTAATTCAAATGATCAACTCACCATCAAGCTTTAATCATTTGAATCAGTTGTGTAGTGCTAAGGCAAAAACAAAATGTGCACCACTTTGGGTCCCCAGGATCAGGGTTGAGAACCGCTGGCTTAGATCCATCCCGTTTCTTTTCATCCTGAAAACCTCCCTGGTATTTGCCGATGTCAAGCATACCCATACCATGATGCAGCCACCACCATGCTTGAAAATAAGGAGGCAGTTACTCAGTGATGTGTTGGATAGCGCGCCAAACACAAGGCTTTGCATTTAGGCCAAAAAGTGAATTCCTTGGATCGGTATAATAATTATTAACTAGACCATTCTTAAAGAGACATCCAAAGTCTTATTTGTTATTTTTACCCATCTACCAATCACTGCCCTTTATGAGGCGTTTGAAAAGATCCTTTGTCTTTGTAGTTGAATCTGCGCTTGAAATTTGACTTAGGGACCTTACAGATGTTTTATGTATGGGGGACAGAGGAAGGGTTAGTCATTCAAAAACCATGTCAACCCCTATTATTTCACACAGAGGGAGTCCATTTAACTTGTGTGATTTGTTAAGCCAAATGTTACTTCTGAGCTAATTTAGGATACTTCTCAATTGTATTAATCTTTTTTTTTTTTATTAGAATTGTTATTCCACTGACAGAGTATATTGACTAGATTGTGGACAAAAAAAATAATTAAATCCATGCTAAATCAGAACATTTTGGGGAAGTGATAAGGGAATTATATGCTTAAAAGGTAATGATTAGAATATTCCACCCTGAAACCATATAATTGTATGAAATTTATTAGAATCATAAAACTATAATCTGATGGTGTGTAGTTTTAGTCAGAATTAGAACAATGACTGTTTGTTCCTTTTTAGTACGTAAACAGGGTGCAAGTGTGAAACAAATGATAAGAGGAGCCATCAACAGACAAGCTGGACTACTGTGTTCCTTACAGGACATTGTCTCCACCCATGGAGAAGAGAAACTGTTAGGCTTGCAGAAAATTATGAAACATGTTGCAGATTAAACAGACTGTCTAAGCAAGGCATAGTTTAAGATTTTAACTTGTTTGTGTGTGTTATAAAGACCGGGGTTGCATTTTTGATGTTAGTACATTTTATTCACGAGAACGTTATATATTTTTGCATAAGTTGAGTCTTTGACTAATTATTATTAAACCCATGGTCTTACAGATCTCGGGGATTGGTCAGAGCTATTGATTGGCAGTTATTATCATTGAAAATTCTCACAACAGGAAGAAATCCAAGGGGTATGAATACTTGGATCTTCATTTTCCATTACCTTGCAACGCAGGCAGGAGTGTTGCCCCAGTCTGTTGCAGGAAGCACCTGAAATTAACATGGGGGAAAACACAGTATACATTAACACATTGAAAATGTTTATTTAAAATCACTATAGCTAGGGATGAACCTTTCTCTAAACTTTCAACTGGTAGAATGCCTACTTTTCTATACGTAACATGGTATTCCTCATGTCTGCCAAAGTATGCCCTAAGGCTAAACGTCAACAGGTTATAGTGTTGAAAACTCTTGATTTCTCATGAGCCAACACAATGTGGATGTTTGACAGGTGAGAAAGACACCATAATTGCTCACATTTGTAAGTCTCCGCCTCCAGGACTTGGCAACTGGCTTGGTGCTCAAACTGGTCATCCTCACACAGGAAGTTGTGGCAGAAGGAGCAACGGTATACCCTTCCCCCTGTGTCAGATAGGAAAAAAGGGGGAATGATTACAAAGGGGAAACAAGGTGGATGGCAAACAGCATTTGGGTGCATGTACGGACATAAAAAAGCCTTGTTTAGTTTTGCAGACCAGGCAGGTTGGATAATATTATAAAATGGCATAAGTTACCATGGTCCCATACACAGCGTTCACACTCGATACAGTCGGCATCCATGAGAGGACATGTGCAAGCGTGGGTACTGAGGCACTTTCTCCCGTGGCACACCCAGGCCTCACAGAAGTCACACACTGCCCCCTTGTGGACAGAGACAGCACTTCACATATCAAAAGACATCCAATGATAAACTCGTGATTGTTTACAATCTGGGCACATATCACAATGTTAAATAGATGTAGGTCTTCACCAGGGGTGTATTCATTACGCCTGGCAATGGAAACCATTTGCCATTTAAGAACCAAACGGAAGCAAACAGAAAACGAAACAGGGCGGGACCTACCTTCAATTTGTGCAATAGAAACAAAACATTTTTCATTTGGAGTAAATGGTTACAATTGAAGAATGATTTGCAACAGAATCGGCATAATGAATACATCCCGTGGTCATATTCACTAGAAACCAAAGGAGGCAAATATCGGGGACTACCTGAATTTGACCGATAAGAAACACTTGTTTTCCATTGCGAAACGTTTTGCTATGGTGTGCATTAATGATTACTACTGAGAATTTATTACTCCAATCTCAATAAAAGTTCTTCAAACGGCTCTCATTTCTTACCACCATGCCCATTCCCGTAGCGTGGATCCCTGGGTGCTTGATGACACAGTCTGATGACTTCATGCATTTGGTTTTGCCTTTAGTTGGAATACAGGAAGACAGTATCACACCACAACATAATACATGGTTCTTGCACTCCTATACAAACATCTTACATGTAACATTGTGCAATATATTTCTTTGCCACTTGAGGGGATAAATCAAGTTGTATCGAATTAAGTTGGCCTCAAAGAGCTCAAGGGATTTTAAAATCAGAAACATGCCATGCGTCACAATTTATCTTAGACTCACCACATTGACCGCACTGGGGCAGCTTCTGAACATTTGCACAGAAGTAGCAGAAAGCTCTGTTCTTCTGCCGTCTTGGGTGTCATTGAAACAGGGGAACAAAGTGTCAAAGCCTCCATCACCTGTAGATTATAGTTGCTAATAAAGAAATAATGCATCTTGTTCAAATAGTTGAATTGTGTTCCCACTATTTAACTGGGCAACTCAGTTAAGAACAAATTCTTATTTACAATGACGGCCTACCCCGGCCAAACCCTAACGACGCTGGGCAAATTGTGCACCCCCTTATGGTTCTCCCAATCACGTCTGATTGTGATACAGCCTGGAATTGAACCAGGGTCTGTAGTGACGCCTCTAGCACTGAGATGCAGTGCCTTAGGCCACTACGCCACTCGGGAGCCCCAATGTTATCCATTAAGATGAATGTAAAAAAATATTAATTGAAGATGTCTTACCTCTGGCATTTGTCACATTCCTGCAACACAAGATGAGGACTACAGTAAGTACTAGGGAAATAATCATGATTTACAGTCATTGTTGGCTATCCATTTCATATTGTGCTGTGATGAGAACATGTATATTATTCCATACCATTGCTGAATTGCAAGGGGACTTTGCAACGTCAACAAAGCCCTTGTTGGCTCGAGTCTGTTTCTCCCGTTCCTTGCGGTTCTCTGCCTTCTTGCGTGCACCAGTCTTCTTTTTCGGCATCTTTCAGTTTCAGTAGCTGGCTTTACCTGAAGGCATGTGGGGGATTAGCCAACCATTAACTAACGAACCAAGCCAGCTCAGTCAATGGCATCACACCTTGACAGACTGGACACACATCATTAGTCTAGGTCCTTACGAAAATATAAATGTTTTAAAACTGTATTGGCTAGTTAACTAGGTATCTACGTAAAAAATGAAAAAATGAGCTATTTAGGCATCTAACGTTATAACTAAACGTTACTGTACGTGTGCTGAGCAACACGGTTCAAACACGCGCTAACTAGCTTGACTTCATGGAAATCAGATGCAGCAACGACATGTCATTTTATAATTAACAGATAAAAGCCTTAAGCGATGTGTGCTGTTTATACATTTTTTAACACAGTATAACCCGAAATGTAAAGAGAGATTTACCAGGAATGTTGCAATCCACGGCTGGCTCAGCTGAAAACGGAAGTTACAGAACGGATATTTAGTCCGACTGAGAATTCTTCTCGCCTGAATTATAATCCGCCTTAATCGTTCCTATGTGAGTTCCTATATTTCTATTGTACATTAATTTCCCTTGTGCTCAATGAAATGTTATATTAAAGTATGAATTGTATATTACATCATGGTTTGGCCAATTAAGCCTGTTATTATCAACGCTAGTTCAAAAATGCATACTTATTGTATTTATATTATATTCTAAAGTCACTTCAGTCTCCTGCCACCATGACCCATGAATGTTGTTAAAATTAATTGGGTTTTTACCAATGAAGCCTTTGCAATGTTTATTTCTGTAACGTAAACTACAGTGAATGGGTTAACAATGCCCCAGGAGATGGCAGTAAACCATTATTTTCATCACACATGCTTGAGGTTTTGGAGGTTCCTTTAGCCTTATCAATCAGTGGAGGCTGGTGGGAGGAGCTACAGGAGGGCGGGCTCATTGTTATGGCTGGACTAAAATGGACGGTATCAAACACATCACACATATGGAAACCACATGTTTGACACATTCCATTCCAGCCATTACAGTGAGCCTATCTTCCTATAGCTCCTCACACCAGTCTCCTCTGATGTCTATGTTTCACACCAGTAGTTCTCTGTACCGTCCGCCCCCCAACCCCATTTTGTACCTTGATATTATCTGATAGGGGGACAGACAAACATTGATGGCTGATGGTGGAACAGTATCTGCTTAAGAACTATACAGGGGAATGTGTGATGGAGGCACTAACCTCTGTTCTGCAGCCAGGAATGAGTGAATGTTTCACTGTATCCAGAACAACATAGGCTAACTGCAGTGGTGCAAAACAATATCTCACCATTATCACACAATGGGTCAGTCAGCAAGGCCCTTGGAACTTAAGTCTACCTCTTAAGGATACGCCCCCCCCCTTTTTTTCTTCTAAAATGACATACCCAAAACTAACTGCCTGAAGCTCAGGCCCTGAAGCAAGGATAAGCATATTCTTGGTACCATTTGAAAGGAAACACTTTGAACTTTGTGGAAATGTGAAAGGAATGTAGGAGAATATAACAGAATAGATCTGGTAAAAGATAATACGAAGAAAAAAAAAGTTATTTTGTATTTTTTTTTTGTACCATCTTTGAAATGCAAGAGAAAGGCCATAATGTATTATTCCAGACCAGGTGCAATTTAGATTCTGTCCACTAGATGGCAGCAGTGTATGTGCAGCGTTTTAGACTGATCGAATGAACCATTGTATTTTTGTTAAAATTGTATCAAGACTGCCAAAATATGTTTATTAATCATTTTTCATGTTCAAAATGATGCACTCTTCTCAAACATTAGCATGGTATTATTTCACTGTAATAGCTACTGTAAATTGGACAGTGCAGTTAGATTAACACGAATTTAAGCTTTCTGCCAATATCAGATATGTCTATGTCCTTGGAAATGTTCTTGTTACTTACAATCTCATGCTAATCGCATTAGCCTACGTTAGCTCAACCGTCCCGTGGAAGGGACACAAATCCCGAAGAAGGTTCTACACCTGGTCTGCAGAACACAGGCCTAACACACCTTCACATCAAAAGAAATAGGCTACAGTACTAGGCTACTACATGTCTGTAAATGTATACTAGACAAAAATATACATGCAACATGCAACAATTTCAACGATTTTACTGAGTTTCAGTTCACATAAGGAAATCAGTCAATTGAAATAAATTCATTAGGCCCTAATCTATGGATATCACATGACTGGGAATACAGATATGAATCTGAGTTGAGTTGAGTTTGAGTTTATTTTTTATTTTCACAGAGTTAAAGCTGAGTCGGTTCAAACATAGGTCAACCTGTTATGGCTGCATCCCTTTGTTTTCAATTTTCGCCTGAAGACATACCCTAATCTAACTGCCTGTAGCTCAGCCCCAGAGGCAAGGATATGCATATTCTTTTTATTTTATTTTTTAAACTCTGTTTATTAAGTTTTACACAGACACAGACAGGACAACCCAAAGCAATATAAATAATATACTCAACTAGAAAAAAAATACAAAGAAAAAAATAGCTTTAAAGATACCAGTCTGGCCACAAACTGACCATCCACTGGACCAAAAATAAAGTTTACAATGCTTTAAAATAAAAAAAATTAAATTATTATTCATGTAGGCATGAACGAAATGTAAAAATAAAAATAACTGGGAAAAACAAGCTCACACTTCAGTCTCTGCCCGGTCAAGATGAACAAGGCATCCGCGGGGCACAATCAATAAGCACATGAACTTTAATGCCCCCCCCCCCCCCCCCCCCAGCAAAAACACAGAGAAAAGCTCCTCCAACCCGTCACAGGGGGGTCAAATACAGACTTATTTTAGTTTAAATTGGAATGCCATCAGAGGATGGACTGTTTAAAGTAAGACCGGAATGGAGCCCAAGCCTCATTAAACAGTTTGGGGTTCCCACGTGAATTGAATTGAATTTTTTCTAGTTTCAGAGAGCACAGTTTCTAGTCTGGAGATAGCGGAAAAAGTGGGATTGGGGGAGATTGAACTTTTCCCGCAGCTGAGAAAAAGAGGCAAATGTATCATCAAAAAATAATTGGGCTAGCGAGAAGAGGCCTAGTGAGTGCCAAATGCCAAAAGCCCCATCATTCAAAGATGGAGGAAATAAAATGTTCTGATTGATTGGGCCTGATAGAGAAAAGCCTCGGAGGCTAAAGGCTAAACGGAACTGATTCCAAATTTTAAGAGACTGCTTAACAATTGGGTTGACACACCTTTTGCCTAGGGACACTGGGAGAGACGAGCACAACACAGAGGAAAGTGCTGCAATTTACACGATTCAGACTCCATCTGGACCCAGAGTGGTCTAGGGCCAGTAGGATCCGTCTGCAGCCAGTACAGAACGGCTCTGAAATTTGCAGCCCAGTAGTATGTCTGAGAATTTGGTCGAGCTAAACCCCTCAATGACCTAGGCTTCTGTAAATGTTTTCTACCAATCTGTGGTACCTTGCCATCCCAAATAAAATGCATGAATGTTTGATCCAGTGAAATAAAAAAAGATTTTTGGAATAAAAATGGGTAAACATTGAAATAAATATAAACATTTGGGCAACACATTGATTTTAACGACATTAATCCTTCCGATAAGAGAAAGGAGTAGCGAATTCCAAAAAGTAAAAGATTGTTTCAAACTGTCTGCTAGAGCAACAAAGTTTTCCTGAAACAAATTGGAATATTTCCTTGTTACTTTAACTCCCAAGTAGGTGAATTGATCCCGGACAATCCTAAACTGAGAACTTGTAAAAGAGCACTTTAAAGCAGCCTTGTTTACCAGAAAAAGCTCACTCTTACCTAGATTCAGCAAGTACCCTGAGATTGATCCAAACTTTTTAAGAACAGATAGGGCACGTGGCAATGAGGTATCAGGGTTGGAGATAAACAAAAAGGAGGTCGTCAGCATATAGCAAGACTTTCTGCTCCAAGCCCGCCCTGGTTATACCTTGAATGGCATCATTAGAGCGTAGTGCAATGGCGAGAGGCTCGATTGCCAAAGCAAACAACAAGGGGGAGAGTGGACAACCCTGTCTGGATCCGCAATGCAAGGGAAAATAGTCAGAGGACAAGTTATTAGTCCGTACCAAAGCCATGGGAGAAAAATAAAGAATCTTTGTCCACGCAATGAATTTTGGGCCAAAGCCAAATCTATAAAGGGCAGCTGTTAGGTAATCCGACTCAACGCGGTCAAATGCTTTTTCCGCATCAAGTGAGACCACCACCTCCGGGTCCTCCGACGCTGGGGAGTACAGTATATTCATAAGGCGCCTAATATTGAAAAATAAATGCCAGTTTCTCACAAAGCCAGTCTGGTCAGAGTGTATTACTTGGTGCAGCAAGCCTTCCATACGGATGGCTAAAAGCTTGGCTAGGATTTTGTAATCACAGTTTAAAAGCGAGATTGGGCGATAGGATCCACATTCCAGGGGGTCTTTGTTTTTCTTTAATAGTAATGAAATTGAAGCCTGATAAAGACTAGGTGGTAGCTTTGAAGTATTAAGGCACTCTGCAAATAGTCGAGACAAGTATGGGCAAAGCAGACCAGAAGACGTCCTGTAAAATTAGGTTGGAAAACAGTCCGGACCCGTTGATTTACCACTTTTCATTGCGGGCACTGCTGTTGCAATCTCCTCAGGCGTAAATTCTTCTTCTAGACAGTCATGGGAGTCTGTATCAATTGAAGGCATATTCAAGCCATTAAATGCTTACCATCTACAGTGCCTTGCGAAAGTATTCGGCCCCCTTGAACTTTGCGACCTTTTGCCACATTTCAGGCTTCAAACATAAAGATATAAAACTGTATTTTTTGTGTAGAATCAACAACAAGTGGGACACAATCATGAAGTGGAGCGACATTTTTTGGATATTTTCAAACTTTTTTAACAAATCAAAAACTGAAAAATTGGCCGTGCAAAATTATTCAGCCCCCTTAAGTTAATACTTTGTAGCGCCACCTTTTGCTGCGATTACAGCTGTAAGTCGCTTGGGGTATGTCTCTATCAGTTTTGCACATCGAGAGACTGAATTTTTTTCCCATTCCTCCTTGCAAAACAGCTCGAGCTCAGTGAGGTTGGATGGAGAGCATTTGTGAACAGCAGTTTTCAGTTCTTTCCACAGATTCTCGATTGGATTCAGGTCTGGACTTTGACTTGGCCATTCTAACACCTGGATATGTTTATTTTTGAACAATTCCATTGTAGATTTTGCTTTATGTTTTGGATCATTGTCTTGTTGGAAGACAAATCTCCGTCCCCAGTCTCAGGTCTTTTGCATTCTTCCAGAATGGTCCTGTATTTGGCTCCATCCATCTTCCCATCAATTTTAACCATCTTCCCTGTCCCTGCTGAAGAAAAGCAGGCCCAAACCATGATGCTGCCACCACCATGTTTGACAGTGGGGATGGTGTGTTCAGGGTGATGAGCTGTGTTGCTTTTACACCAAACATCACGTTTTGCATTGTTGCCAAAAAGTTCAATTTTGGTTTCATCTGACCAGAGCACCTTCTTCCACATGTTTGGTGTGTCTCCCAGGTGGCTTGTGGCAAACATTAAATGACACTTTTTATGGATATCTTTAAGAAATGGCTTTCTTCTTGCCACTCTTCCATAAAGGCCAGATTTGTGCAATATACGACTGATTGTTGTCCTATGGACAGAGTCTCCCACCTCAGCTGTAGATCTCTGCAGTTCATCCAGAGTGATCATGGGCCTCTTGGCTGCATCTCTGATCAGTCTTCTCCTTGTATGTGTATGGATTTCTATTTGTGTTTTCTCCTTTCTCGAAACTTTATCTATAGCGTTGACTGTCGATCGGATATTAGGTCTTACCTATACAACTATAAGCCATTACCCATGGGTCATAAATCCCTAGTTAACCTCTTATTTCGGGTTGTGTCGGAGGATTTTTAAAGTACACCAATATCTCGTATCTCCCTTCACTACTTAGGCTTCCCTCTCCTCCTTTTTTGGACACTATCCATATGATGAGTAGGTTAAATTATCCTGTTAGTTATTATTTGTACAAGACATCCGTCCTACCTAACAACACACATTTAGTATCCCGGCTTAATCTCGGGCGAACGGGCCTCTGTTATTAAGTTTAGTTTTATTTATGGTAGCGCACCTTACCTCAGGTCATCGCGGACCTGTTACAACTGTGTATATTGGTCATACAAAACCCTGTTTATCTGTTTGGAATAATGAAGCTCCTATTGTTGATAAATTCTAAACATTTTTAGAACATCAAATCAAAGATATCTTAAATCATTCCCCCCAAATTCGAGAATAAAGACCATTTACCGTCGTCTTGTAGACTGGGAAAAGCAATGTTTGTGAGATTCCGTCACCGTCTCTGTTGGCCTTAGATATTATACCGGCCTGTTTTCGGCGTGCTACCTTCGGACGACAGGGACAGATTTTGGAAATCCACGCAAAAAGGACCAAATTGTCAAAGGAATTTAACAATTCCTAGATGTGTTCATTAACCAATTCAATTAAAATCACTGTCTGTTTCTAAGAATTTGTAAGATCCTTATTTGCATAAAATAGAAAGAGGCCAGTCTACCAAAATTAGCCAATAGCATTTATTCTCGATAGCGCTGCTCATAGAACCATGTACAACATCTTATATATCACATATGACGTCATAGGTTATAACATGTATCTCCTCCTCTCGACCAGGACAAAGCAGGTTCAAAAGTTCATTCCAACTCACTAGCACCCATACCTGACACACTGTATCTGGATTAACTCCTGAAGTCTCACCACAGTTTATTACCACTTAGCAGACAGTTCCAGATAAGGAAAACCTGGAGGGGCTCTCGCTGTCTTATTTGATCGCCACAGAGTTATAGCTGAGTCGGTTCAAACATAGGTTAATGACCTCTTTGCTTACTTTAGACACACACACACATACATCCTTCTTCCACAATGGTTATCATTTCCAATTACCCCTTATCCATGCTACAGAACCTCTAATCCCTACTGGTTAAGTTTCTGAGTAGAATTATTTAATCATTCATGTTAAACCTTGATAAAATATCTTAACAGTAATCACTTACACATGTATGAGTTTTAGTGGTGTTCCCATGTAGGCTAATTATCTCTCATTCTTTCCACATTCTTTCCACTAGAAGTATCCCTGTCCTCCCATGAGTGCCCTAAAATTTCCCACCTGGTTCTCCTTTCCAGAAAGCCATTCTAATGTGTCGGGCTCCTGAGTGGCGCAGTGGTCTAAGGAACTACATCTCAGTGCTAGAGGCGTCACCACAGACCCTGGTTTGATTCCAGGCTGCATCACAACTGGCTGTGATTTGGAGTACCATAGGGCGGTGCCCAATTGGCCTAGCATCATCTGGGTTAGGCCGGGGTATGCCGTCACTGTAATAAGAATTTGTTCTTAACTGAATTGCCTAGTTGAATAAAAAAGTGTAACTAACCGTATTAGGTGGCTCAAATTACAATGCTATGTGAGAGGGTGCGATGGCATCCGCCAAACACAGATTTGTCCGTCAACTGCCAGATGGTGAAGCATAATTCATTACTCCAGAGAACGCATTTTCACTGCTCCAGAGTCCAATAGCGGCAAGCTTTACACCACTCCAGCCGACGCTTGGCATTGTGATCATAGGCTTGTGCGTGGCTGAGCCGCTGTTGCTCGTAGACGTTTCCACTTCATAATAGCAGTGCTTACAATTGACCGTGGCAGCTCTAGCAAGGCAGAAATTTGACAAACTGACTTGTTGGAAAGGTGGCATCCTATGACGTCGCCACGTTGACAGTTACTGAGATCTTCAGTATGGGCCATTCTACTGCCAATGTTTGAATATGGAGATTGCAAGGGTGGGTGCTCGATGTTATACACCCGTCAGCAATGGGTGTGACAGAAACCACTAATTTGAAGGTGTGTCCACATACTTTTGGCCATGTAGTGTAGTGTGCTAGTGTGCATATCGTAACGAAACAGCAGAGACCAGCTTATATCGTTGGAACATATGATGGTCCTTTACATATTGGCCAATGAATCGTGTCAGAATAAATCATCTCAATAGCATTGGCTCACCCTAACGGTATCAGAGAGGGTTGACATAAACATTATTGACAATAACGAAATAGAAACCAGACAGCTTCACCACAGTTGGAAAAACTCACAATCATTGACTCACACACATGCAACATTGTACTATAGAACTGTACTGTATATCATTAACACTGCCCAAAATATTTACATATTCCTCTATATAACAAAATAGCAATACTGTAGAGTTCTGCTAGATATAGCATACAACATTTTCATAACATTCCCCAAACCCACAGCTGGTATACAAGTCTAGATAAAATAACACAGACTCTTAAACAGCACATATACAGTGACAATTATGTAATGTGCCATTTCCAATATTGTAGCCATCTCTCTTAAAAACATGGTTGTGTCAACTGTCAACCGCATTTAAGGTCAACCGTATTCAAAAGATGTTTTGTGCCATTTCGTTGTAGTATACAGAACTCTCCTTCAAGTGAAAAAGTGCATTCTAGGTAGTACACAACTGGTACACAACCAGTTAAAGACAGAGAACTCAAAGCTATATTTAAATGATGAGTTTCTATTATGTAATTTTATGTATACCTAACATAATTATACCATCATTGGGGTAAACAATAACCTACTATAAAGATTATAATATGTGCATTCATTACTTTATATTTGGAAGAACACCCCGGTTTCTATAAGTGTTCATTACGAATATCACAGATATTCATTCAAATTACGTTCAAATCAAGGCCTTCGCTTCTTCATGATCATTTAAAAAAAGAGTTGTTGGAATAAGTGGACGTAAGAAGTTTGAGAATGAGAGAATGACCTTTCAGGAAGTCAAGTCAATTAAACACGACCCCTTGCATGAAACAGGAAACAATTAAAGGCTTTTAAATGTTCTGGCTTCACACAAGTGAAGATGTCAAACACACACACACACACAGTACAATCAGGATCTATCAAAACCCTCCTTCTGGTACAAAATGCCCCCTGAGCTTAATTGCTTCCTCTTATCTTGTCCCCCTGTGCAATACAAACAAATGGGCACATGGAAACTGTGTAGTGTGTGTGTGTGAAACCAACTCCCAGAGGGAAATCAAATGCTGTTAGTTGTTTCTAGGGCCCTCAGCCCATAGTATCAACTGTAGAGCTGTGTGTGGAGAGGCTAGATGAGACTACCATATTTTAATGGATCTCTAGTATTCTGGCCAAGGATACCATGAGTTATGGTGGCACACACCTCCATGACTCAATCCCCATTCTCTTCCCTTCTCCCATACCGTGCAGTTCCCATCACTGATTTAAAAGCACTGGATTGGTGTAAACATTGGCTGGAGGGCGTTTCCACCATTATAAAATCCATTACGTGAAGTGTGCACACTTAGTGAAAAGTGTGGAGAATTGGAACGCAAAAAGTGACCATAACTGAGAAGAATATGCTTTTAACTGAGGCATGTTCAATGCATCACTCTTCAGTCTCCATTCAGTCGATTAATCAAAATATACATTTATGACGCTTATACAATATTAATCACACAGATGTAGTGTATTTCACAAACTGATACTGCAAAACAAAGCTAACTGTAAGGAGTCTGACACACTAGGAGGGCATACAGATGTACCTAATGCATAAGCATGGGAGATATCAACAGCTAAATGTAAGGAGTCTGACACACTAGGAGGGCATACAGATGTACCTAATGCATAAGCATGGGAGATATCAACAGCTAACTGTAAGGAGTCTGACACACTAGGAGGGCATACAGATGTACCTAATGCATAAGCATGGGAGATATCAACAGCTAAATGTAAGGAGTCTGACACACTAGGAGGGCATACAGATGTACCTAATGCATAAGCGTGGGAGATATCAACATTCTCCCATAGATTCTGTAATCCTTCTCTAATTGACATGGACATGTGGGGGTTATGGGTAATATGAGCTTCTTACATAACTGGGAGTTGATTGGTTGTTGATTGGTTGGCGGCCTAAAGGAACCAATGATTAAATGAACGAACGCATAGTAAGGAAGAGAAACGCAGTATCAAATAGTAGATGCTTGATGACAACAGTGGCCTTGTGCCATTTCATGCAGATTTTAGTCCGAAAATCTAATCTAAGTTGCATATTAAAGTAATATAGGATTATCATATGTTAAGGATGAAAGTACACATTTGTAAATAAATGAATGTGTTGAGAACCTTGAGGGGACCCCAAAGGAGAGAGGAATCAAACTCAAATAAAAAAAATGGCCTTTGATACAATTACAGAGCAGTAGTCAAAATCGGGGGAGGAAGGACATAAACCATGAATTAATACATGTCATTCAAAATGCATTAGCATTACCAGTGAGCTCTTGAAACCAGGCAACTATTCTCTTTCTCCATTTCTCCTGGACTGTAAACATTTACCTCCATTTTCTTTTTCTTACAAAAATAAACTTATATTCATACTAAAATAAATGCTGTTCGTCAGACTTTCGTTTCCCTACACGACGAATGTACAAAAAAAACGGCCATTTTGAAATTCATCATAGGAAGAAAAAAAAAGTTTTATCCTCAGAAGAAATGACTAAGGAGGTACAAACTATCTGCAACAGGGTTTAGTCAACTATTTCATAATGAATTCACAGTCAACCAAAGCCACAACCAATGCATGGTATTCCTTCACCAAGGGGCTATCTAGTCTCTCTAGATGGACCAGTTGCTTCCCACAATGTACCAATGTTCCAGCATACTAGTGCGGTTGCCCTAGGTCTGGGATGTCTCAGACGAGGGGCTATCTAATACACCGAGTTCAGATATAGTCAAATGTCATTTACTTTTATCAACAGACAACTTCGATGTGCTTTTCACTATCCAACCAATGGGTGAACTCAACAACACCCACAATGCCATCTTGCTTTGGCTTCTAGAAACAGAAGCAACATCAATACAAAAAACTAAAACTGCAAGAACTTGGCACAGAGCAAATGCACATCACTGCAGACACACGTTATGTTAGGTAACAGAAGATTGCACCACATGCTATTGGGTGGCTCGACTGGGAGATGACGTGACATTAAAATGGAATTAAATTCCCATCTGTTCTTCATGAACAAACAGCCACTACTATTGCCTCCTGTGCGGTGTTACTGGCGGTGCTAATAAAGCTTTAGCAGTTTGAAACAGGGCTGTAGCTGATGTCATCACTATAAATCTCCATTACCGTGGTCTGTGATTCTCAACTGGTGTGGTAAAACAAACTCGTAGTTGGTCCCCACAACACAGGGTGTACAGTACTTCAGAAGTGGAAATAAACGATAGTCCTAAAGACCCCTAAATTAAGGATAAGGATGCAATTTAACAATCGGATATTCAGAAATTCTTGACAACATGTGCATAGTATAAATGCTACAATACCAACAGCGTTGAATGTTATGGAAATTATTTCAAGCAGAGATGGTGAAAAAATATCAGCTTCAAGTTTACCACATGTAAATGCTGGTCACTCAGAACACGCACTAACTGTTTATGACACTCAAAGCCCATGCTACAGGAGGCTTATATTGACCATACACAGTATAAATAGATATTCCTATAACATGGTGTAAAGATTTCCGTGTTTAATTCTGGAATACGTTGGCAGTGAGGATCTCGTAGAAAGAAATCAAAATGTCACATGTCCAAAGAGTCAATAAAGTGATGGTGACATGGAGACAACTAACAGAGGTGCTAAACTATACCCCCAGTCCAGAGGCTAATGACAAGAGCTGTGATTGGCTGCCTGGTTTCCATGGGCACTGAACGTGACAGCAGTCAGAAAAGGGAGGCAGGACAGGAGGACCCTGTAGATGAGGCAGTGGGGACAGATAGGTGCGTTGCACAGCTATGGGTTCTATTGCTTGCTTGTCTCTTATTTATTTGGAGCCACTACCTCCCATCAGGGGGCCAGGCGCTGCCCCTTCGGTCCCGTTTCTCATCTCCAAGTCGACCCCGGGAGCTTCCTTCCTACTTGGCTCTGATTGGCTCAGGACTTGACCTCGTCACGGTCGTGCCCGAGGGAGAGCTCCATGTCGGAAAGACCCACCTCCACAGCCAAGATAAGGGAGGTGTCCGAGTCGCTGCTCAGTGGGGGCTGGTGCTCACCTGCAGGGAGAGAGAGACCGGTCAGCACAGACACAACATGGTGGTCACCTTTTAAAGAGAGGGTGATACAAGTAAACCTGAGTGGACCCAAAAATGACGGTTAATGTGCAGTAGAAGAGACAAGATGAGGCGACTGATGAGGGCATAGTAGGGAACCTGACGAGTTGTAAACTGCTCTGTAAGTGCTGTGATGTCCACTTGACTAAAGACAGACTGCACGACACCAGGCCTTAGGAGATAGCAGCGCTACACCAGGCCTTAGGAGATAGCAGCGCTACACCGGGCCTTAGGAGATAGCAGCGCTACACCGGGCCTTAGGAGATAGCAGCGCTACACCGGGCCTTAGGAGATAGCAGCGCTACACCGGGCCTTAGGAGATAGCAGCGCTACACAGTCAGATGAATAGAAAACAACTAGAGAAGTACAGGGGACCATCAATCTACTTCACATATGCTCTCTATGGACTAACACCACTCCTGTCCCACTTTTCTGCAGCAAATCTGGCCTTTTTTTGGCAACATGCTGTAGCACGGTCCAAAGTGAAGGATAACCGTAATAAGTTAACAGACAGCACTCGCTGTTTACCCTGCTGGGCATGGCGTGCACCGCGATCTGTCACTGCAACATGGCAATTCAGCAGAACACTGATAGATCAGATCCTTCATCTCAGAGCGGTTGTCAGGCGGCACCGTGAGCTAGTTAGCACCGCGACAAACAAACAACAGAACTCCCATTAACTCCCAGCTAATTGATGCAGGAAGAACAGACTGTGTGACGGGCTGATAATGAGTCTCACTTGACAACCAACACAACAGAACGAAACAGTGTGTGTGTGTGTTAATTACACATCATCCATTTCCAAATACACTGGCATAAGCTATTTGAATTACTTAGTGAAAGTGGAACCAATTTTACAACGATACAAGTTGCAAGCAGGCACCAAACATGAGCTGTATCCTCAAGGAGGTAAATGCCAACCTAATACTAATATATAACAGTTCAATCCTATCTGTCCATGGCTCCATTTTGTCATGGTTATATAAAGGCAAGGAGGGAGGGAGAGAGAGAGGGCAGGGAGTCTGAAGGCGTGCCCTGAAAGGCTCTGGCACAGCAGCAGGAGTTCAGGCTCTAAGTGATGCCAGCTGCTATTCACAGAGACTGGTGAGGAACAGCGAGAGAGAGAGACTGGTGAGGAACAGCGAGAGAGAGAGAGACTGGTGAGGAACAGAGAGAGAGAGACTGGTGAGGAACAGCGAGAGAGAGAGAGACTGGTGAGGAACAGAGAGAGAGAGACTGGTGAGGAACAGCGAGAGAGAGAGCGAGAGAGAGAGAGACTGGTGAGGAACAGCGAGAGAGAGAGAGACTGGTGAGGAACAGCGAGAGAGAGAGACTGGTGAGGAACAGCGAGAGAGAGAGAGACTGGTGAGGAACAGCGAGAGAGAGAGAGACTGGTGAGGAACATCGAGAGAGAGAGAGAGAGAGAGAGACTGGTGAGGAACAGCGAGAGAGAGAGAGAGAGAGAGACTGGTGAGGAACAGCGAGAGAGAGAGAGAGAGACTGGTGAGGAACAGCGAGAGAGAGAGAGAGAGAGAGAGAGAGACTGGTGAGGAACAGCGAGAGAGAGAGAGACTGGTGAGGAAGAGCGAGAGAGAGAGAGAGAGAGACTGGTGAGGAACAGCGAGAGAGAGAGAGAGAGAGAGACTGGTGAGGAACAGCGAGAGAGAGAGAGAGAGAGAGAGAGAGAGAGAGAGAGAGAGAGACTGGTGAGGAACAGCAAGAGAGAGAGAGACTGGTGAGGAACAGAGAGAGAGAGAGACTGGTGAGGAACAGCGAGAGAGAGAGACTGGTGAGGAACAGCGAGAGAGAGAGAGACTGGTGAGGAACAGCGAGAGAGAGAGAGAGAAAGAGAGAGACTGGTGAGGAACAGCGAGAGAGAGAGAGACTGGTGAGGAACAGCGAGAGAGAGAGAGACTGGTGAGGAACAGCGAGAGAGAGAGAGAGAGACTGGTGAGGAACAGCGAGAGAGAGAGAGAGAGACTGGTGAGGAACAGCGAGAGAGAGAGAGAGACTGGTGAGGAACAGCGCGAGAGAGAGAGAGAAAGAGAGAGAGACTGGTGAGGAACAGCGAGAGAGAGGGAGAGAGAGAGACTGGTGAGGAACAGCGAGAGAGAGAGAGACTGGTGAGGAACAGCGAGAGAGAGAGAGACTGGTGAGGAATAGCGAGAGAGAGAGAGAGAGAGAGAGAGAGAGAGAGAGAGAGAGAGAGAGAGAGAGAGAGAGAGAGAGAGAGAGAGAGAGAGAGAGAGAGAGAGAGAGAGAGAGAGAGAGAGAGAGAGAGACTGGTGAGGAACAGCGAGAGAGAGACTGGCGAGGAACAGAGAGAGAGAGACTGGCGAGGAACAGAGAGAGAGAGACTGGTGAGGAACAGAGAGAGAGAGAGACTGGTGAGGAACATAGAGAGAGAGAGACTGGTGAGGAACATAGAGAGAGAGAGACTGGTGAGGAACAGAGAGAGAGAGACTGGTGAGGAACAGAGAGAGAGAGAGACTGGTGAGGAACAGAGAGAGAGAGACTGGTGAGGAACAGAGAGAGAGAGACTGGTGAGGAACAGAGAGAGAGAGACTGGTGAGGAACAGAGAGAGAGAGACTGATGAGGAACAGAGAGAGAGAGACTGGTGAGGAACAGAGAGAGAGAGACTGGTGAGGAACAGAGAGAGAGATGTGAGAGGAGAGGTTAATGCTTGCGTTAGGAGAGTCAGTAGCTCTAGTCTAAGGAAGAGAGAGAGAGAGAAAGAGAGAGAGATTGATAAAGAGAGAAACAGTCTGAATGTTATTGGGAGAAAGGAAGAAAGAGGGAGGAGAGAAAGGAAGAAAGTGTGTGCCTGCCCCTGTAACCATGACAACCCCTCCAGATGGGTTGATGTGTGTCCAGTGGGGGTAAGCTATCACTGGGAGGAGCCAGGACCCTGTCTCAGCACTGCAGAATCGCTCTAGTACACAGGCAAACACACATCTCATCATCTATTCTCACACACACACACACACACACACACACACACACACACACACACACACACACACACCTCTTAGAAGCCAGGCTGACAGACCTATGGCTGCCAGGAGCCTCTGTTAGCAGTGCTACCTATCTATTATAACATCACTAGTGTGATCAAACAATTTTATCAGATAGGAAAGACCAGGAGCACTTGGTATGACTCAGGAGGCTTATTTGTCCTGTATGACTCAACATGAACAGCTCTGCTGGTTGTCACTTCAAATCAGAGAGGTATAATGCAAAGCAGGTTCAAGCAGTTAGCCAGCTAACTTGCCTGAATATTCTGAAATATCTTTATATATATTTTTATAAAGATAAACTTGAAATGGGCATATGGTCTAACTGAGCCAACAAACAAAAACACATCCCTAAACTTAGCTTTCCTACTGAACCAGAAAATAAACAGTTACTTCTGGTTGTTTATCAAAGTCAGCTGGCTAACTCCTCCTACTTAGTAGTGTACCCCTAAGACATACTGCGTTACTCTTCGAGGAGAGTACTGATCTAGGATCAGTTTAGCAGTTTAGATAGTAGTAAATACCATTATATGTACAGCCTTCCTATTTCGAGACACTGTGAATATGGGCCTGGAGCTTTCTTTCTCCTTACCCCAAATGTCATCCCCCTCAGTGCGCGCCAAGTTTGTTTTACTGCCTATACTGCAGTAAGCTATCGTGCTGGTGACAGCCAGACTACAATAAGGCTAAAGGCCTAGAGTGGCAGTACTGCCATGCCATGCCATAAGCAATGACTCAGCCCGATTGGGCTCTGCGTTTTGCACAACCCACAAATCGCTCTCCCTGACATCGCAGATCCATCCTGGGGCTTAAAATAAACAGCAGGTGGGGGATTTTGAATACGCTCCGGGATGGAACCGAGAAAGCTAATATTTAACACAAAGGTAGGTGTGACAAGCAATGCCAAGGCTCGAAATGGGGACAAGCTGTGCACAGTTGAAAGACATACAGGCATTTAAACGCAGTGTAAAAAGTGTTCAACTACCTTGAACGTACAACATTGACTGGCATTCATGGGAGCGCAAGAAGTCGGCTTGTGTTATGGGAATGGGAGGGATAAAAAAAAAGTACAAGGTTCTCCCTAGTTTTCTAATGTTTTGAAGGGGCTTAGCAGGTTGACGCTGTCCAAAGTGTTTACCAGGTCTTTAAGGTACAGTAGAGACCTCAGGAAGCTAATAAGACGCTGTCACAAAGGCAGCAGTAACTTGTTCCATTGGCACAAGAGACTCGAGAGGCGAGCGTTTTGGTCGGAGGCCCCGCCAACTGCAGGTGGAATTTCAGCACGGTGGGCAGGACAGGAAGTGGGCCACGCCAGCATCAACACACTCCTGCCCCACTCTCTGGGCCGACTGCAGGCAGACACACACACACACACCGCCTAAAAAGTTCCATGTGCTAACCAGATGTTAAACAAACAGGCTACCTCAAAAAACACAATGTGCCTATCAATGGCTCAGTGCTGTAGTGCCTTATGCTAATAAGTTGCTAATAGCAAGCACCGCAACTTTAAAACATACTCTGATGCTACGTATGTAAACCATGCCAATGCATTTGGGTTAGCTTGTGACTTGGAAAAAAGGGAGCACTAATCCTTCTTTCCTGCTCTGGCCAGGGACTGGGCTAGCTAAGCCACGCCAGTACAGCAGTCCTGGGCTAGCTAAGCCACGCCAGTACAACAGCCCTGGGCTAGCTAAGCCACGCCAGTACAACAGCCCTGGGCTAGCTAAGCCACGCCAATAGAGCAGCCCTGGGCTAGCTAAGCCACGCCAGTACAGCAGCCCTGGGCTAGCTAAGCCACGCCAGTACAGCAGCCCTGGGCTAGCTAAGCCACGCCAGTACAGCAGCCCTGGGCTAGCTAAGCCACGCCAGTACAGCAGCCCTGGGCTAGCTAAGCCACGCCAGTATAAGGCTGCATTTGAAATGGTACCGTATTACCTATATAGTGCCCTACTTTTAACTAGAGCCCTATGACCCCTGGTCAAAAATAGTGCACTATATAGGTAATAGGGTGTTGTTGTGGACGCACATGTGAAGAACCAGGACATTGTGGTCTCTTAGAGAGAGCAACTACTCTCTGTTCTGGTGGAGACAGAGAGGACACTGTGGTCTATTTCAGAATACAGTACTCCTCTTATTTCCCACCATAGCACAGCTCTGAACATGACAGGTATGGGGGAGTGTTCTGGTGTGAGTTCACTGGTTTGTGTTGAGGAAGTACAGATTAGTTGAAGAAGTTCTGTTAGTGCTGGGATGGAACCAAAGCATAGGTGTGTGAGAGAGATTGTGTTACATGTACAGTGGGGCAAAAAAGTATTTAGACAGCCACCAATTGTGCAAGTTCTCCCAATTAAAAATATGAGAGAGGCCTGTAATTTCCAACATAGGTACACTTCCACTAGGACAGACATAATTAGAAGAAAAAAAATCCTGAATTTATTTGCAAATTATGGTGGAAAAAAAGTATTTGGTCAATAACAAAAGTTTCTCAATACTTTGTTATGTACGCTTTGTTGGCAATGACAGAGGTCAAACGTTTTCTGTAAGTCTTCACAAGGTTTTCACACACTGTTGCTGGTATTTTGGCCCATTCCTCCATGCAGATCTCCTCTAGAGCAGTGATGTTTTGGGGCTGTTGCTGGGCGTGTCCTCCAAACACGACGAGTTGAGTTTTTACCAAAACGTTTTATTTTGGTTTCATCTGACCATATGACATTCTCCCAATCTTCTTCTGGATCATCCAAATGCTCTCTAGCAAACTTCAGACGGGCCTGGACATGTACTGGCTTAAGCAGGGGGACACGTCTGGCACTGCAGGATTTGAGTCCCTGGCGGCGTAGTGTGTTACTGATGGTAGGCTTTGTTACTTAGGTCCCAGCTCTCTGCAGGTCATTCACTAGGTCCCCCCGTGTGGTTCTGGGATTTTTGCTTACCGTTCTTGTGATCATTTTGACCCCACGGGTGAGATCTTGTGTGGAGCCCCAGATCGAGGGAGATTATCAGTAGTCTTGTATGTCTTCCATTTCCTAATAATTGCTCCCACAGTTGATTTCTTCAAACCAAGCTGCTTACCTATTGCAGATTCAGTCTTCCCAGCCTGGTGCAGGTCTACAATTTTGTTTCTGGTGTCCTTTGACAGCTCTTTGGTCTTGGCCATAGTGGAGTTTGGAGTGTGACTGTTTGAGGTTGTAGACAGGTGTCTTTTACACTGATAACAAGTTCAAACAGGTGCCATTAATACAGGTGACGAGTGGAAGACAGAGGAGCCTCTTAAAGAAGAAGTTACAGGTCTGTGAGAGCCAGAAATCTTGCTTGTTTGTAGGTGACCAAATACTTATTTTCCACCATAATTAGCAAATAAATTCATAAAAAATCATACAATGTGATTTTCTGCATTTCTTTTCTCATTTTGTCTGTCATAGTTGAAGTGTACCTATGATGAAAATTACAGGCCTCTCTCATCTTTTGTGGGAGAACTTGCAGTTGGTGGCTGACTAAATACTTTTTTTGCCCCACTGTATATGCGTATATATGTGTGTATGTTGATTCGCATATGTTTGTTTGTGTGTGTGTTGATGTGCAGATGTGTGTGTGTGTGTGTGTGTGTGTGTGTGTGTGTGTGTGTGTGTGTATGTGTATGTGTAGGTGTGTGTGTGTAGGTGCATAGGTGTGTGTCTATACTCACTGCTGGCGATGTGTCGGCTGTCCCCAGCCTGTGGTAGTGTCTCGTGGGCGTCGTGGTAGACCTGAGGCAGCCCTATAGTCCTGTCCATGTCCGTGTCCAGCACCCCCGAGCTCTCCTCCCCGTTCACCGTGATGTCTCTGGCCCCTGTGATTGCGTTGGTGGGCGGGCCTCCCACTGACATCTCATAGTCTGGCGGAATGTCATCTCCACAGTCAAAGTTGGGCTGAAATCAATCAATCAAATATAAACAAAAACACTTTCCAAAAAACAAAAACTTTCCAAAAATAAAATCTCTCCAGGATCAGGGTTGGGAATGAAAGAGAGATGGATAGATGTTGAAAGACAGAACCTCCTTACTGGTATTCCCAGCGCTTTGAGGATGTTCATTTTACACATAGGACAGGTCCGATGGTCCAGAAGCCAGGGGTCCACACAGCTTTTATGGAAGATGTGCCTGAGGACAGAGTCACACACACGAACACGCACAGCCTTGATGATGTCATCCGTAGTAACAGTCTCCTTGGTAACATAGCATCACTCACCATGCTCTACATATGCTCTCAGGTACAGAACAGTAAATTATTGTGGCATATTAATGGCTACCAATCATTCCCAATAGACCTACTGCAACACATGATCTATAGGAGACAATGATAGTAATGGGTGTCTGCTCTCTCTAGTTACACTGACAAATGGGAGAGGCTGTCGTACCTGCACGGCAATATCCTAACAACATCATTCGCTTTATAGCCCTCGATGCACACAGCACAGTTGTCAAAGTCAGACTCCGTTTCCTAGAACACCAAACACACAGGAGACATTTGGTTGGTTGTCTAGTCTCCTTTTCATTTCCTGGAAGGTGAATAAAGCAGAGCGGATCAAAAGCCATGCAGCCTGTATAATTCATTCAAATTTAAACACACACACACACACACACACACACACACACACACACACACACACACACACACACGCCATGCAGCCTGTATAATTCATTCAAATTTAAGCACAAACACACACACACACTAGCCATGCAGCCTGTATAATTTCATTCCAATTTAAACACACACACAGAAAATAAAAACGAGTCAGTCATTATCATTGGGCTGATGGAAGTTCATTACCAAATGCTGCGCTTAGCAGGAGCGTGAGGAAACGGTTCGCTTCGGTTTAGAACCATATCACTGCTACTTAAATAGGTGCTTTTGGAAACACTTTACTTGAAGAGGGTCTATACATAAGGCATTCATAACCCCTTCATGAAACCAGTCATGAAACCTTTATGAGTGTGGCAGTATCATTCATAACAACCTTCGTAACACATTTATCCAACGTCATAGAAGAGGTTCGTAAAGAACGCAGCCAGGTGTACCTTGTCTCCTTTCCTGATGGTTCGTACTTGGAGCTTACTGATGGCCTTCTTGGCTGCGTCTCCGAGACGTCTCTGCTCATAGAAGATCAAAGAACAACAAAGAAGGTGGGGGAAAGATAAGCACCCAACCTGGCAACCCAAAAGAGAGAAAAGAATGTCTGGAATTTCCTATATATCCAATAACCGCTGACAAGGCAAGGAATGGACATGTTTCAAGGTTAGAGAAAGGGCCTGAGATGCACTGTCTCCATCTGAACCATGGTGGACCATATTACTGGTTAATAGATCTGAAGGAGACGTTCTGAGAGGCTGTGTAATGTTTTAACCCGGCAGGATGAACAGTCACTTAGTGATGTTGACATAGCAGCACCTCTGAGCTGACAGTTAACCCCTTGTTGCAGACCAGAGCAGAACACACAGGCCGAGTCAGGTCACCGAGTTGTGCAAGGTATGAAAAAAGGGAAAGAGAGAGAAAAAGAGAGGGAGGGAGCGATAGAGAGCTAAATGCATGAGGGAGAGAGAGATTGAGTGGATGATAAATACTAAGAGACATTGAGAGAAAGGTAGGCTGTTAACCCTCGCTATCTAGGTCTACTCTCACTGTGGAAAAGACCTGCCTCAGACCAGGCCACTGCCCACAGCTGCTCTCAATCAATCATCAAGGAAAGTCATTGTGACATCAACAGAGAACAGATTTGTGGTTTCAGGCCTGGCGAGTTCTTGGAGTGAATCGCAATTCAACTCCAGCAGGTATGAAAAAAAAAAACTATTGTCACCATGGTGCCCATTCCCCTTGAAAACCCATGTGGTTGTCTGTAACATTTGTGTCAACATCAGACAATCTTAGAAAAAGGTTTCTTCAGCTGTCCCCATAGGAAAACCCTTTGAAGAACCCTTTTTAGTTCCATGTAGAACCCTCTGTAGAAAGGGTTCCACATGCAACCCAAATGGTTTTACCTGGAACCAAAATAATTCTCCCTGCAACCAAAAAGGGTTCTTCAAAGGGTTCTCCTATGGGGACAGCCGAAGAACCCTTTAAGGTTCTAGATTGCACCTTTTTTTGTAAGAGTGTGGGCCATGGTGTGTGCATTAACTACACTGTCCAACAGGACTACACGGTTGACGGTACAACAGGTTTCCGCTAGCAAACCCAGCTGTCGCGCTATTTTTAATTTTGGCCTTCATTTCTGGATGGAAAAAGCAGGGAAAGGTTTAGAGTAGACGAATCACCTCAGAGAAAAGCAACTGCTCTACATATAGATATAGAAAAAGTATGTTCATACTGTGGTCAAACTGCTAGTTTCCGCTGTCATTACGGTCATACCATACCTGGTTGCGGTCACGAGCGTTGGCATATCTGAACCGCTGTATATAGTAGCAGACAACCTGTGTGTGATCAGAGACACACTGAAATAAAGTAGGATGACATTACCAACCATGTCTTTATGTTATAATCCCGTCAGACGGTTGGTTACAATGCTACACTCACTATGTTCCTCACATTGACCCAGTACCCCCTGTATATAGCCTCGTTATTGTTATTTGGGGGGGGGGTGTACAAATGACTACATTCATGTGTCTGTACAGTGAACCGTACCTGATTGCGGTCGCGAGCGTTGGCGTATCTGAACCGCTGTATATAGTAGAAGATGAGCCATGCCAGGGAGATGATCATCAGGACGATAAAGGAGATGGAGACAAACACCACCGACGTTCTGCTCACATACTTCTGAAGGTTCCTCGTTCCTATGGTGATGTGCATGGTCACCGTGACGTTGCGTTCTAGTAGAGCAGCGATCTCCCGACCCTTGAGTTCCGGAATCATGATCGCCACGATATCCCCCGTACCTGTTGGAATAGGAATTTCCAGGTGAACAAAAAGATGAGCAGTCGTTGGTAAAGTCAATCAAATACTTATCCGGTTTGTTAAAAGTTGCAAACGGGAGACATTTCTAGAGCAGAGCAGAGAAAATGTCTAAACGGGCCTCTTGGAGATGGGCACTGTATTTTCTAAATCACACAACCACAAATGTTGTGTGAACACCAGGCTGGTAGGAAGTCAAGAAGTCAGCTGCTACAAAATGTATCCAACCAGGCCTCCTGGGTGGCGCAGTGGTTAAGGGCGCTGTACTGCAGCGCCAGCTGTGCCATCAGAGACTCTGGGTTCGTGCCCAGGCTGCGAGCGGGAGGTCCGTGGGGCAACGCACAATTGGCCTAGCGTCATCCGGGTTAGGGAGGGTTTGGCCGGTAGGGATATCCTTGTCTCATCGCGCACCAGCAACTCCTGTGGCGCGCTAACCAAGGTTGCCAGGTGCACGGTGTTTCCTCCGACACATTGGTGCGGCTGGCTTCCGGGTTGGATGTGCGCTGTGTTGTGCGGCTTGGTTGAGTTGTGCGGCTTGGTTGGGTATCGGAGGACGCATGACTTTCAACCTTTGTCTCTCCCGAGCCCGTACGGGAGTTGTAGCGATGAGACAAGATTGTAGCTACTAAACAATTGGATACCACGAAATTGTGGAGAAAAAGGGGTAAAAAAATAATAATAATAATAGTAAAAAAAACAACTACTGTAAATATGTTGTAGTTCATTGGAAATAAACTTAATAAAGGATCTGTTGAGACAACCTACACATCCATATTCATGTGCCAATTTTTTTGTGTGTATAGGACAGAGATCTGCAACATGTGGCTGTGGGAGTGCATGTGGCTCTTTAATTGCTCCTTTGTGGCTTCATTAGATCCCATTCATTTGTATGGGATTTGAAACCTCTCTGTGGAGGTATCAGACCCCTATTGTGTATCAGGGTTGAGCTAAACTATAAATAACCTGTATTCACAGAACACTGTCTGTAGAACACAGTGAGTAATTAGCATTAGGCTAGCCTACTGGGAGTTCATTCAGGCAGAGACAGGACGCAGAGTTAACAAAACAAACCCCTGACTATCCATGTCTGGGTCAGAGCCCTGTGGTCCTGTTCAGAAGGGAGTAAACGTTACAGATTTACAACAAATCTGTATCTGTCGAACAGAGATGATTTGTCTGTCACAGAGTAAGGAATCATATTAGCTGACATTTCTATCAGCAATGTTTTGAACATCCGCTTTGATAACACAGCCCAATTGACAATTAGGTCAGGCCCAGCTGCCACTAAAAAGGTTTGATCGGTAGCTCATTTAGGGTCAAACAAAGTACAACACACACCCCCCAGACACTCTACAAGGGAACATAATTTCATAGCAAAGCCATTAGTTCACACCACCAGATAGTCAACAGAGTGGAAAATTGTAGGATATTTTAACACTTTCACAACTGAGTTGAAGGTTGTTGAGTTGAATGTTATCAAGGTCATGGACAACAGAAGTGCCACTTTAACACGTTGTGTTTTAAGTCCTTTCAGAGTTGAAACTAGCAAGTTCTGACAGGGCCTCCCACCAGACATTATTCTCATCCGCACCTCTCATCTAGCCCCTCTCCCTATGGCCTGTGACCTGACACTTCACACAATCCTCAACCGTCACACCAAAAGATACTAGAGCTTCAATATACCCTTTCTTCACACAGAAAATTATAATTACAGTGATAAAATATCCTTCAAGTAGGCAAAGTCCTAAGCTAACGCACTAAATAAACACAATCGACACCCCTCAAGATTTCAAAATGGTCACCATTCACGTTCATAAGGAGCAGGCCAAAAAGCTTCAGCGAGGCAAGACTCCGAGTGCCTTAACTTGCAGCTACAGTATGTACTGCCTAACTGTCTATCAGACACGGACACACTTTAACCACTGACTGAAGCATTGGGAGGTGAGGTGAGAGTGATAGATAGGAAGTATAGCCTAACAGAGGTGTCTGAGTGGTTTAAAATCCCAGACAAGAGATTACACTTCATGGTCACTCCATCTGCAGCCACACATTGATGTGGGATGATGTCTGTGTCGTCAAGGGCCTAAGTGACTCATTAGCCTTTGGAACTCGGTGACATCATTTCCTCTAGCACTCTGCGGCCTTGTTACCGTGGCGTCTGTGCGGAGCCACAGGAACACAGAAGCCCCAGGGTGCTTCACTTGCTTTATCTTGGCCAGGTTGCAGTTGTAAATGAGAACTTGGCATCAACTGGCCTGCCTGGTTAAATAAAAGTGAAATAAAATGTAAAAAACGCATTGCCTACAGTCAGAAGGTGCCGCAATTTGGGCAGCGCCTGGCAAATAGCCACATAGATGATTGTTGAGTTGCGAATGTCAGTGAAAAGTAGAACCCCAGCCAGGCATATCGCAATATTTTAACATCCAATTGAAGGAAAACATAACTTGGAATGCAAATGTCTATTGCTGTAAAGAAAAGACAATGAAAAGACTAATCTGCCTTTTAGTTATCAAAATTCTCAATTTAATCGAGTGAACAGTATAGCCTTTCTTATTAGCACCAGCCGAAAGTTTGTCCTATTCCCGGTGAGTGCGCATATTCACTCTTTCATGGTTGGGTATGTGCTACTTGAAAGTTAGTTTTTGGAGTGAGAATAGGTCAAATTAGAGTGGGTGAAAGAGGGTGGTCCAAAGACAGAGGGAAGAGATGGAGGAGACAGAATACAACTCGTTTCTCTGTACTCTCGGTCGGTCGCCATGGCTCCCAGTTTCATGCCGCGATCCTGGAAATAAACCCAGAGGTATGTGTGTGTGACGCAGGGACTGATCCCCCATGGACAGCACACATTTCATATGGGAAAGGCGCAATGCATTATTATGCTCATAAATCTCCATATGTAACTAGTTTGTCGTAAGAGACATACAGCCACAGGTTTATGGGGAGAAAAGAGAGCAGATCAACAGATAATCTACATAATAATAATCTTTATTAGCCCAACTCTTCGTATGGGTCCAAAAGCTGCCGTTTTGAAGCTTTTTCTCATAGGCTTAAATGGCTACTGGCAGTGTGCTATTTTTCAGCTTCAGATTGCCTAATTGTTTCCAAAAAACTACAACGAGTAGACTAAATCTAATAATACATAGCAGTCTAACGAAATAAGCGCATCAGGAACGAAGAGCTCTGGAGCCAATGTCCTGGCATAGACGGGGCCTAAATCACATTGTGACGTATCACAATGGGTGCACAATGGGTAGTAGGCCGGAGGCTACTGTGTTATCCTGCAAATAGGGTTTACACACAGCAAGGCACAATGTATTAGGTCCAAGGACGTCACATATAGGCCTATATGCAAACAAGCGCACACACACTCACACAAGTTGGCTGAATTAGCAAAGACCATTGCAGCAGCACCGTGGTTTGTTCATACATAACGGTAGCCACTCTTAATGCAATCAGCGGCACAATCACCGACTGAAAAACAAGGCTGTGTGTGCACGGTAAACAGATCTCACCGCTGCTAATACTATTACGTTAACACTGAGCCCTACACCCTGACAAACGCTACACAGCTTAAAAAAAAACATCATGGGCTTTCTAACCTAACCAGATAACCCTCAACTGATGAATAAAAAAAACTGATATGCATAAAAAAATCCAACATGGATGACAAAAGATTAGTAGCAACACATGGCCTCAAGAAGTGGATTCACTTCTTCACCTCTATGAGCCTCGAGAACAATATGGCCATGGTAAGGGAACACATTGACAAAGTTCTACGTCTGCAAAGCTGCTTTTGCACACTGGCCATGCTTCAGCTGTTAAGTATGAGATCTAAAGTAGGTAGTGCAGAGTAGACTCAAGGTTTTAGCCATCTTTGGGTGGGATTTTGGATTACATAGACTGGTCCCTGATCTGTTTGTGCTGTCTTGCCAACTCCTATGGTCATAGTCACGTCAATAACCACAGGAGTTGGCAAGACACTACAAACAGATCTTGTACCAGGCTAGAAATTACAACCCAGATGAAGGAGACAAGAATACAGACACAAAGATATTCCACAAGGGGCAAGATGTCATACACATGTTATCACCACTGTCTGCAAGTAGTTGGCGAATCCATTTCATTTAGAAAGAGAGAAAGAACAAGAAAACGGAAATAGCTGCTTCTAAAAATCAAAGCAGTGTGTAATATCAACCGATGGCCCGACAGAGGCTGAACTGGACCAAAATCTCTCCTCTTTGTGGACACCCTTTAGCAAGAATGGTGCATAATCAGCCACGATGGTGCATAATAAAGGCACGATGGTGCATAATAAGGCAAGCCAGGTGGAATAGAGAGCGAGTGAGCAGTTGATTTTTAGAGGAAGGGCGCTAACCTGTTTAGTGCTGCTGAGGATTAGCTTTTGCTAGCAGCCTTGAGGGCAGCATAACCTGCTGTGTAGTGGATAATAGTATTTGGTTAGCTGTAATTAAACAGCACAAATCCTCATTCAATATCAACGGTGTTAGTCTGTCCAGCAAAAATGTGCATAAAAATATCAAATAATTAATACATGTAGGCACCGAAATTTGCATAGCCAAGATGGCCGACAAAATAACTGCCTAAAAAACCATGGTCAGGAAAGAAAAACTGAAAGGATCTGGCAGAGGAAGGGAGCCACGTCATACAGAAATCTAGTGATTCATTCCAGCTCTCAGAAAATGTCTTCCACGTCGCTCTCCCTCCATATAAAAGCCAGACTGCAAATGTCTAGTCTTTCATAAAGATCAGCCCTGATAGGATTCATATGTGTCCTGTCCACACAGAGGTCTGAGTGTTCTCATACAAAAAGGCCTTGTATGCGTTCTTTGTCACAGGTGGGGCCAACCTAATTAAGATGAGAGAGAGAGAGAACGAGATTCTTGGCTCTCGGTTACCCTGGCCGATACAGTCCACTTCTGTTGGCTCTGGAGGACTGTTCTTTCTCTCGCTTTCTTTTAGTCCCCCTTTCCCTCATCATTGCTCTCTCTCTCTCCCCCATCTCTGTCCGTTCGTCTCAGGGCTGGGAGTATGAGTCTTAGCAGCCCCAGAAATAGCACAATCTCCTCTTTTCCGTAGGTACCAAGGGACTTCCGGCCCAATGTACCCTCTCAGCAGGAAGGGTATGTGTGTGTGTGTGTGTGGTGGCTCGTATCCACATGCTTCCCAGACAAAATAGTTTGGAAGAGTTAGTGCATATATAATGTCGACTTTTTGTGGCGTTTTTGTTCACTTCAGTTGTTCAGGCATACAACAATTTCTTTGGAGGCAAGCCGAAGTCAGTAGCCGAAGTGTACGCCCCTTTGTCGGTGATTGGTCAATAATAGGGAATATACAAGCACACTTGTTCAGTTCACCTAGCCGAGCTCGGCGCCAGCCAAGCTGAAGAATGCTGACGCCTTAACAGACACATCTCCTGGGCTGTGCCAGCCAAGCAGGGAGGGACCCAATGGGGGTCTCAGAGAGCTCGCCAGGGGTGGCCACCCACCCCCGAAACCCCTCTCCTCGGCTGGCCCCATGTGTCTGAGGCATCTGGTAGTGCCTTCCATCATCTCTCCTCACTTCCCCATTAGGAGCCAGCATGCAGGCACGCCACTGTCCAGTCCAGGAGATGATGCAGATAGGGCTTGGAATCTGTCAGAGACTGCCAGTGAATGTGAACAAAGGGGTTTATATGAATGTAATGACCTGTTTTAGTCCACATGGCGTAATCCTCAGTTAAAAGAAGGCAAAACGTCAGCAATGGTAACCATTCCATTAATGCCAACCCGATCACCTGCACAGCTTGGAAGCCCATACAGACAGACACCACTCTGTATTGGTTGGAGGAGGTGTGTCAGTGCTTTTGCAGCAGGCTAATGCAGTTTGGCAGCGTGCTAACAGGGTGATAGTGTATAACCTACCTGTCAGCCCATTGTGAAGGAGGGTGCTACATTTTACAGCACGTTGTCAAACCAGTCGCACAGTCAGGTTGTTTTAAGACACAGACATGGTTCGTTTAGTTTCAATCCATTAACACGATCTGTCTCAGTAAACAGAGCTACAGTAAAAACAAAGGAGTGTAGCCGAGCTCAAAACGCATGTGGGCAACCATACATACACACACACACGTCAGTCATACAGTGCTTTCGAAAAGTATTCAGACCCCTTGACTTTTTCAAAATGTTGTTACATTACAGCCGTATTCTAAAATGGATTAAATAGTTTTTCCCCCCTCATCAATCTAAACACAATACACCAAAATGACAAAGCAAAATCAGGTTATCATTTTTGCAAATTTATATTAAAAAAACACGTTAATATCACATTTACATAAGTATTCAGACCCTTTATTCAGTACTTTATGAAGCATCTTTGGCAGCGATTAAAGCCTCAAGTGTTCTTGGGTTTGACGCTACATGTTCGGCACATCTGTATTTGGGGAGTTTTTCCCCCATTCCTCTCTGGAGATCCTCTCAAGCTCTGTCAGGTTGGATGGGGAGCGTCGCTGCACAGTTATTTTCAGGTATCTCCAGAGATGTTCGATCAGGTTAGTCCGGGCCCTGGCTGGGCCACTCAGGGACATTTAGAGACTTGTCCCGAAGTCACTCCTGCATTGTATTGGCTGTGTGCTTAGGGTCATTGTCCTGATGGAAGGTGAACCTTCACCCCAGGCTGAGGTGCTTAGCAGGTTTTCATCAAGGATCTCTCTGTGCTTTACTCCGTTCGTCTTTGCCTCAATCCTGACAAGTCTCCCTGTCCCTGCCGCTGAAAAGCATCCCCACAGCATGATGCTGCCACCACCATGCTTCCCCGTAGGGATGGTGCCAGGTTTCCTCCAGATGTGACGCTTGGCATTCAGGCCAAATAGTTCAATCTCGGTTTCATCAGATCAGAGAACCTTGTCATTTGCTTTTTATTGAGGAGTGGCTTCCGTCTGGCCACTCTACAATAAAGGTTTGATTGGTGGAGTGCTACAGAGATGGTTGTCCTTCTGGAAGGTTCTCCCATCTCCACAGAGGAACTCTAGAGCCCTGTCAAGGCCCTTCTCCCCTGATTGCTCAGTTTGGCCAGGTGGCCAGCACTATGAAGAGTCTTGGTGTTTCCAAACTTCTTCCATTTAAGAATTATGGAGGCCACTGTGTTGTTGGGGACCTTCAATGCTGCAGACATGTTTTGGTACCCTTCCCCAGATCTGTGCCTCAACACAATCCTGTCTTGGAGCTCTATGTAAATTCCTTGTGGCTCATGGCTTGGTTTTTGCTCTGACATGCACTGTCAACTGTGGAACCATATATTCACAGATGTGTGCCTTTCTAAATCATGTCCAATCAATTGAATTTACAACAGGTGGACTCCAATGAAGTTGTAGAAACATCTCAAGGATGATCAATGGAAACAGGATGCACCTGAGCTCAATTGAGTCTCATAGCAAAGAGTCTGAATACTTATCTAAATAAGGTGTTTTTTATTTGTAATAAATTAGCAAAAAAAATCTAAAAACCCAAGTTTCGCTTTGTCATTATGGGGTAGTGTGTAGATTGCTGAGGAAAACTAAATATTTAATACATTTTAGAATAAGGCTGTAATGTAATAAAATGTGGAAAAAGTCAAGGGGTCTGAATACTTTCCACGGTACTGTATATGAAGAGTAGACTGCATGTGAAAAGATAAGGAATGTGGAGAGAAGGTATGGATCATGGATGATCAGGGATAGAGAGGAGAGGAGGGTGTTTCGTGTAGGACGGACTTATAAGATGCCCGAACCCTAGGTTTCTCCTAAGATCTTTTCCTTTGCAGCGATGGTGAAAGAGTTTAGAGTGGCCAGAGCCCACCACCACCAAACTGTCACTTGCAGAGCTATGGGGGCCTACCCAGCCTAGATATGAAAGAGAGCGGTCGACAGTGGAAACTTGGCAGCCAGTTAACACCAGTTTTCTCTATTAAAGCCTTCACTGCTGGCTCCACTATTGGACCCGGACCAGACACAGAAACACCTTCAACTGAGGGATAACATACCCAACTGATTAAAATGTCCATTGGATGTGCTTGGGGTGAAATGGCTGACTCAGATATTCCATTGGACAGACTCTCCAAGCTGGCTCGTCTTAAACATGGTCACCCATCACTACGCAGTGATAGTTAAATTAAAAGCACGTCATGAAATCAGATGTCTAAGAAAAGTTGTCATAGTAACCGCCGCTTTCTGTAGATGTTCAAGCCAAGGCTAAACAGAGATTACTCAATTAGTACATTTGAATTAGTCTGTCGACCCCATTAATACACAAAGTGTATTTATGTTACTTCAGTGTCACCATTGAATTGGGTAGGTTTTACGAAAACAAACAAACACTCTTCTACATGCACACACACTAAGTTGACAGAAGCTGTACCAATATGGATTTCCATTTGGATCTCTTGCAAAGCAGGACTCAGTTTTACAACCCAAAAATGTAAATCATTTTGGGTTGAAATCGTAACTGTGCTAAATCCGTCTTCCATTAATATTTATGTCCACCCAAAACTAAAATCCTCCTACTTCCTGTCCCCTCTGCTCCTCTTTGTCCTTGATTCTTTCCTACATGGCTCAGGGTGAGAGCAGGAGAGACAGGTTCTAAATTGTATTTAAAAAATCTCCCTTCATCTGCACTGATTGGAACATACCTGACAAGTGAAAACAATAATGGTGGAAGCTCATCATGAGGCTGGCTTTCACCTGGTCAGTTGTCAGTGCTGAAGAAGGACAGGGAGCGAAGTGAGGTCAGATGTTGATGCAGTCAAGAATGAGCCAGAGAGAGAAATTACAGGAGAACTCTTTAGCTTACACAACAGCCTCAGCCTGATCTGAGCCAGTACCATGCCAATCCCTGACTCAACATTTGGCCCAGTTCAGAATCAGCTAGATTTAGATATGCATTACAATTAGATATAGGCTAAAATGTATAGGGAATGTGTAGGATATCAGAGCTTGACTGATGAGCTATCCCAATGCAGTCAGAAACATGCATCAATAGTCTATACGAGCTGGGTGGATACAACTCCCAGAGGGTCATGGTGAGTTCATGCATGGGCTATGCAGCATAATATCAACATTGATATTTTACACAATGGGCCCATTCCCTTAAAAAAGGTAGGCCTGCAATCCAAAATCTAGTTTTGTGGAGAAAAGTTGTTCATTGATCATTATCACACAGCTAGGAGGGAGGAAGAGGGATGCCGGTTTACTGTTGAAAAATAAACAGCTGCAATACATTACCAGTTCACCAAACAATTGTCTTGAGAGACAATGACACATCAAAATGGTTTAGGGTTTGAGGACTGCATTGAGCTTACATCTTGTTATGATTTGCACTTGTAGGCACAACTGGCAGCAAATGGACAATGTGCTTCTTTGTTGATTAGTTCAATATATAATAGTGAGTTTGACAGTTTTGAGCTTGTAGCTTACGGACATCAATGCCTTGCCAGTCTTCAACAGCCTAAAACAGTGTGCCATTGCCATAACGACATGATAACAGGGCAGAGTACTTGTAAACTGTCACCAAGTCACAACAGTGACAAGTACAGTGTCTCATACAAGTGATAGAGTGCATCGCATACAGTCATGAAAGCTTGATGAATTGCTCCCCCGAAAGTGTAGTTTACCTTGATGAGGCATTGTTATGGTATCGTTGATATTAGTGGAGCCCACGTTATAAATTATGACTGCAGATGCGTTGTGGAATGCAGCGACGTTGCGAATTTTATCTCTGAATGTACAATTCCCCGCAGCTATCAACGCCATCCAAGCATTGTTTTGATAAGGCAGGGGATACTTAGCGTTCGGGTCGCAAGCTTGTCTCTCTTGCAAAAGCAAAGGCATCAACACTTGCCCTCTTGCTTCTTTCTTGGGAGAGTGCTCGCCATATCTTCCACACTCAGTCTTCTCTGTTTTGATTTCTGAAGTCAGGGGATCCACATAAGTAACGTTGACAAACGCGGTGTACCATTCTTCTTTCTCCGCCACCGTAAAGTCCAGGCACAGCAAATGCACGAAGCAAAAGGATAGCAGCCATGTTGAGAGAGCTAGACTGCGGCAGGCTTGGATGAGGGACATTGCCATGTTCAGTCCGAGGATATAGCGAGTGTTTCCCTCTCCACCAAGCCTAAAAGCTGCCTCTCGCTGGTAGCCTCCCCCCTTTCCAAGCTCGACGACTACGATTTCGGACTACCCTGAAGTTGAAATATTTGAAAAGTGATTAAAGGTAGCTTCTGGTTGTTGACAGAAATGTTTTTAAACAGTTGGTTGTAAAGGCGTGCTTCTCCCCCCTGCCTACTGCTACCTAAGCGACCGGCCTGCAATGTTGTTATCAGTCAGCTGGACAAGCTTTCTAAACATGTGACCTGGGCGGGGATCACGAAGATAGTCGAACCTGTCCCCCATAATAAAGGCTAGTGTTCGCCGATACAGGGATCGGCAATAGTTCCTCGTGAGAGCCAGTTTCATCATAGCCCTTGATGGTTTTTGCGATTGCACTTGAAGAAACTTTCAAAATTCTTGAGATTTTCTGGATTTACTGACTTTTATGTCTGAAAGTAATGATGGACTGTCATTTCTCTTTACTTATTTGAGCTGTTCCTTTTATAATATGGACTTGTTTTTTTGGTACCAAATAGGGCTATCTTCTGTATACCCCCCCCCCCCCACCCCCCACACACACACACACACACACACACACATACACATAAATACCGTGTCACAACACAACTGATTGGCTCAAACGCATTAAGAAGGACAGAAATTCCATAAATTAACTTTTAAGAAGGCACACCTGTTAATTGAAATGCATTCCAGGTGACTACCTCATGAAGCTGGTTGAGAGAATGTTAAGAGTGTGCACATCTGTCATCAAGGCAAAGGGTGGCTATTTGAAGAATCTCAAATATAAAATATATTTTGATTTGTTTTAAACTTTTATGGTTACTACATGATTCATTATGTGTTATTTCATCGTTTTGATGTCTTCACTATTATTCTACAGTGTAGAAAATAGTCAAAATAAAGAAAAACCCTTGAATAAGTAGGTGTTTGAACTTTTGACCGGTATATATATATATATATATATATATATATATATGTATGTATGTTTGTATGTATATATATATTATATATATATTTGCAATAGGTAATTACAATATTTACCCAGCAGAGGGCAATGTTGTTTACTTGATTACAGGTCACAGATCCCCCCCACGCACACAATTTACATTGGGGGTTTCGAATTACAGGTTAATATTGTCAGGACACGTTGCAGAAAAATAACATGATCATAGCCGTGGGTCTGTGACCTGTAATCGAGTAAACATTGCCCTCTGCTGGGTAAATATTGTGATTACATATTGCAAGCAGTTCTTCAAGTTGACCTCAAGAGAGCAGTATATCCTACTACATGTCCATCATCATGCTAGCCTTTGGAAGAGAGAATACAGGATGAGTGCGTCATAGGCCCAATATACGTCCCAATTAATCACATTCTTTCCAATGAAAGGAAGTCTAGATAAATGCAGTCTAATAATAGTTTCACATGAACTCAAATCAAATGTTATTTGTCACACGCTTTGTAAACAACAGGTGTAGACCAACAGTGAAGCGCTTACTTACGGGCCCTTCACTTAGCAGCAATGCAGAAAGGAAGAAAATAGAGGAATAATAGAAAGTAAAACACATAATAATAAAACAAATAATACACAATGAGTAACGATATACCCGGGGTACTAGTACAGAGTCAATGTGCAGGGGTGCGAGGTAATTGAGGTAGATATGTACATACAACTAGGAATAAAGTGACATATAATAAACAATACTATATACTACATGTACATACAGTTTGTGTCTACAGCAGTGTTGAGGTGGCTCTGGGTAAATCCACACTAGCATACCACCTGAATGCATGCCGAATATGGCTTCATGCTAAGAGATATGTTAGTGTGGATATTGGAACCGAGCCATACAGTCTCAGGCTTGTTGCGTTGCCACTATTGATGTGTAATTATTCTGAACGCCCAAAATACAGCAAGTTATCAATATGAAGTTAGATTTGAACACAAGACTCGTAACAAACGTTTTATGAACCATGGAGAAATGTAGCCATAAAACAACATGTGCTTCTGTGAAAAATCTGATTGACCACATATTTCGTGAACACGTTTCTAGGCGAGGCTGGATACCAGGAGGATCTGAGAATGACAGACTGTTGTTTAGTACAGTAGCCTACACACACACCATTGTGTTCATATGGACAGATGGAGATAGATACAGTAAACCTACATGAGGTCAGATGAGATGGTATATTTCCTCTAGAGAGTATTTTTGTACAGTAATAAGGTGACAGGTCGTTGCATTTCCACAGCACAGCCTTGGGAAGGGAGATTTCGCTGGAAATAACTAGGCCATGTCTCCATCTAATCACCCTCCTAACCATTTTGAAGTAGGAAACCTAAAGTATTTTATGCCATTGCCACCACATATGAAATGACCAAATCTATTCCATTTGATCTGGATTTGCCAAGACGTAAAACTATTGACGTAATACTTTGAGTCAATTCAATCAAACCCACAGTGCAATATTTGTACAAGACCGTATGAATTTGGCCCTCAGTCAGTGGTCAGATGCCTTGGTAATAGTAAACAAATTGTGAAATATATATCTCTTGCAGAAGCTGACAGCTAGCTGACTGTCAGAGTCCTTTAAGAACAGTGGGTTTGGAGTCAGGCGCAGAGAGCAGAGGGTTCGAATGAATGTATATTTTATTTCCGGAAAAAACGGTCACGCCAAAAACACAAGGCACATCAACTGACCGGCCCATACACAGGACCCAAAATCCCAGAAAAATAAAATACAATACAATACAACTAACAGTAAAACAATCCCGCACAAACCTAGGCGGGCCTAACCGGCTTAAATATACAGAAATTAAGAAACACAACGAACAGAAAAGGAAAAAGGGATCGGTGGCTGCTAGTAGACCAGCGACGACGACCACCGAGCACCGCCGGAACAGGCAGGGGAGCCACCTTCGGTAGGAGTCGTGACACTGACATTCATTATGTTGGTATCAGAGACATGGGCGAACTTTAAGGAAATGACTCAGAACACAGAATGACACAGAACACATCAACAACAGCACAGTTTCTGTTTGAGCCATCCCATGATACTTTGTGGTCGTTACAGCACCTACACAAAATAACCCCATAATGTCAAAGGGGAATTGTATTTGTCTTTTTTCTACAAATCAATTAAATATGAAAAGCTGAAATGTCTTGAGTCAATAAGTATTCAACCCCTTTGTTATGGTAAGCCTAAATAAGTTCAGGAATAAGAATGTGCTTAAAGTCACAGAAACAGTAGGTTACATGGACTCACTATGTGCAATAATAGTATTTTAATACTGTAGTGGGCTAAATCAGGGTCACCGTGATTATTGGTAGTCTTAAACAAATCTACATTGAAACAAGTATATACCTCACACACATGGTTATGAGCTTAAAAAAAAGACACCTATACCATGTCAGATATAGAGTTGATGTATTACATTTTGATTTTGCATCCCAATATTACACTTTATATACATCACAGAATACTTTTTTATTTTTTTATTTTAATTTTACCCCCTTTTTCTCCCCAATTTCGTGGTATCCAATTGTTGTCTCATCGCTACAACTCCCGTATGGGCTTGGGAGAGATGAAGGTCGAAAGTCATGCATCCTCCGATACACAACTCAACCAAGCCGCACTGCTTCTTAACACAGCGCGCATCCAACCCGGAAGCCAGCCGCACCAATATGTCGGAGGAAACACCTTGCACCTAGCAACCTTGGTTAGCGCGCACTGCGCCCGGCCCGCCACAGGAGTCGCTGCTGTGCGATGAGACAAGGATATCCCTGGGTGGGAGGCACCGGTGCACAACTGAGCAAGACAAGAAGTACATTAGAGTGTCTAGTTAGAGAAACAGACAAGTCCTCAACTCACAAGTCCTCACAGGTCCTCAACTACCCGCAAAACACCAGTCTCAACGTCAACAGTGAAGAGGTGACTCCGGGATGCTGGCCTTCTAGGCAGAGTTCCTCTGTCCAGTGTCTGTGTTCTTTTGTCTATCTTAATCTTTCCTTTTTATTGGCCAGTCTGCCTAGAAGGCCAGGAATTTGAATTAGGAATTTTCTATTACTGTATCTGTACTTTTACAGAATTATGACAATTGGATACCTTTTCCACCACCAACAACAATAACACATCATTTTCAAGCAGGCCGACTGTTCTCTTTCTTCAAGGCTTCACTATTCGACCCGTTTAATCTGCATGTGGTCTTTTCCATTTCTCAAAAGCCCCCTTCACTCCTTGAATGTGGAACGAATCTGTCAATTACCAATAATAAACTGCCCTTTTAGATTTAGGTTCCCTACACCCAGTGGTGGAAAATGTAGCAGTTGTCAGACTTAAGTAAACATTTAGATACCTTAATAGAAAGTAGAAAGTTCCTTGAAAGTCACCCAGTAAAATACTACATGAGTAAAAGTCTAAAAGTATTTGGATCTGAATATACTTAAGTGTCAAAAGTAAATGTAATTTCTAAAATATACTGAAACATCAAAAGTCAAAGTATAAGTATAAATCATTTAAAATTTATTATATTACGCAAAACAGGTGGCACCATTTTCTTGTTTTGAAAATGTACAGATAGCCAGAGGCGGATGACCACGTGTTCTCTTGATAAGTGCGTGAATTGGACAATTTTCCTGTTCTGCTAAGCGTTCAAAATGTAACGAGTACTTTTGGGTGTCAGGGAAAGTGAATGGAGAAAAAAGTACATTACTTTCTTTAGGAATGTAGTGAAGTAAAAGCGAAAGTTGTCAAACATATAAATAGTTAAGTAAAGTACAGATACCCCAAAAACCTACTTAATTAAGTAGTACTTTAAATAATTTGTACTTAAGTACTTTACACCACTGCCTACACCCTAGAAATAGCCTAAATATGACATACCCTAACTATGCTATTCTGGGGTGCCCAGGTAGCCTAGCAGTTAAGAGTGTGGGGCCAGTAACTGAATTGTCTCTGGTTTGAATCCCGAGTCGGCAAGATGGAAAAATCTGGTCTTCTGCCCTTGAGCAAGGCAGTTAAACAACAACTGCGTCGATGACATGGGATAAGGCAGCTCCTTGCACCTCTCTGATTTAGAGGGGTTGGGTAAAATGCGGAAGACACATTTGGATTGAATGCATTCAGTTGTGCAGCTGACTAGGTCTCCTCCTTTCCTTATTCAGTTATATACTGAGGAAATCCTTACTTTAGGTGTTTTCTGCTTCAAGGAGTGTTTACCGTAGCACCACTGTCTTGATTTCGGGGTTTTGGCAGCTCACAACAGAACAAGGAGAGGAAAAGGAACATTTCCTTAGAATGGGAACCCTTGTTTCAGTTCTGCTTCTGTTTTTTTTAAGGGAAGGACTGCTTCTAAAATGGGGATATGAGGATGTGTTAGATGCAAAGCTATGGAACAGATAGTTCTGTTTTGGTTCTGTGATGGTAAGAGAAGGCAGGGAGGAAGGCCCTACTGCCAAGCAGAAAGCAGCTCTCCGCGATCAACTCAACCATGAAGGGTTTAACTCGACTGGGACTGAGAGTGAAGCTTGAAAGCCTCAATCCCTGATGTCTGCCTGACAGTAAAAAAACATTGAAGAAATCCCCATCTCTGTCAGGAGAGCTTGTCTCAGTAGGAGATGGAAGTCTAAGCCATTTAAACTGACAACTATTTCAGTAATGGGATGAAAAAAATCTAACTAACTGGTTGGATTAGTTTAGAAAAATGTGTTATTTATTTTTGGGTAGCATAACATTTAATCAACTCTACACATAAACCTAATCCAAATATGAATGAATTTGCCCCTCTGCCCACTAAATGGCAGAAAGGTGAGCCTAACTTGAATCCTGCCCTAGATTTAAGGTGCTTTTGAGCGACATCAGAAGAAAACTTGAGGCTAGAAACACAAAAAGTGTAGATGAAACAGGGTGAAACTAAGAGGGACTTTTCGATCTAGTGGAAGAGTGCAAAAGGTATCTTTAGGAGAGAAAAGAGAACGGAGTAAACTTCAGTTGGAAATGAGATCTTGTGAACTCAAGTACACGTATTTAGGGGGTCCCTTTGAGTCGGCATTATGTCAGTGGGTTTGTTTGTTAGTCCTAAATGTCAAGTTTCCATCCCCCACATCTGTGGATGAAACTGCTCCTCCAGACTATGTACACAAACACTGACTGAACAGAGCCCCTGACATAGCCCCACTGTGGTTACTGGTGAATAGGTGGAGGGTAAAAACAAATAGTGCACATTGCTTGTCCCTACCTTCAGCCTCAGTCTAAACCGACAACAACAGAAAGTGTAGTGACAAAAACAAAAAGTGTAGTGACATCGGTCTAGTCTCTGCAGCTCCGAATCCCTTTTACTTAATGTGGTCTGTTGAAGGAAAGTCGAGCAACCTCAGACAAGGTCTCCCACGCGTCGATGGAAGCTGTGAAACCTTAAAGTGCAGTCAGTTTAGCAAAGCTAAACCCACACACATATATATATATATATATAAAAACAAGCACAGTTAAGTACAGGCCTTTAGCAGACCATCGACCACATACTGTAGACAGAGAGACGTTGTGGAATATAAACCATTTCTATCTCCATCAACTCCCACATATTTACCAAACATGTTGACACACACACATTTGTTGACTCATGTCTGACAGGTTTGTGGGTGTGTGGTGTTGAAGGAACTGATGTTTGAAACTGGATGATTTTCGTGTACCTTTTCAGCCCTCTGACTAACTGGGAATTTACTAATTCAACGTTTTCATTCTTAAACACCCCTTTCTCAAGATTTTAAGAAATCCCAAATGTGTGTGGCATGTCATTGTAAAACTCCTACCCACTGGACATAGGTGTAAGTTATGGCAATTGTATTTGCTTATAAAATGCTTTGATGATATTTGCATCAAAGAATAAAGTACAGATGAAAGAAACAATGGAAACCATTACAATTGATCCACTAATTGGTACCAGGGGCCTGTTGCACAAAACTAGGATAAGGGATTAAGCCAGGATATCTTGGTGATCCTGGCTCAATTGATCCGTAATCCGGTTGCACTAAAGATGGATAGGGGGCAGGAGGATATGTTATGGTATAAATTACCATGGAGATTTATTCTGTGGAGCTAGCCTGCTCCAGACCAGGCTAAATTCCAGGATCTATTTAATCTCATCCCTAATGTCAGTCAGCAGTCACCACAAATGGAAACCAATAGTTATTTCACTGCTCACTATACATTGTTATCACATAGAACTAGACCCACTGTTATTATTTAAACGTTTGTGATCATTAATTTCAATGATTTTGGATAAAAAATGATTTTTAGATGATGTTGCTATCATTAGATAATTTACAGTTTCCCATAGACTATAAGGCTATATATAAAATGATAGAATATTAGGGCCACAGAGGGGAAAAAAAACACAAGTCATAATATTGTAACCAGTTGTTTTAAAGGAGGACAGTTGTTAAAATGACAGATGTGGGGCATTTCGTGAAATTGTACTTCAGTATGGTTTCATAAACAAAGACATGCTGATGTGCCAGAATATTAAGTATCACATTGTCATAAGTATCAAAACAATATGTAGCTTTTCTGCAGAAAGAACCAGCCTCATAAATTTATGACTTTATCCTTTTTCTTCAGTGTGGCCCTAGTACTCTGTCATATAAACAAATACACATTCCATATGAATATAAAAACACAATGTGTAACATTATGTTCCTTTATTGAATAAGGACAAAACAAAGCAGGTAAACCATCAGCTCCTTTCGAAACTGAAGTCACAGTGACTCTACAAGATGGAAAGCACAGAATCCAAGCATATAATACAAAATGATACATACACATTCAAAGGTCTGTATATAACACACCCTGCATGTCTGCACACTAAAATAAATGCAGGACAAATCCATACACATCAACTGAACAGACAAATGAATGGATGCAGTAGCCTCCCTGCAGCCTTGTATTACACACAGTATACCGCACAAACATCATAAGAGGCCAAATTCGTCAAAAAACGAACCCAAAAAAAACCTAATTCCTCTGCCACCGCAGGACATATTTAACCAAAATTGAAAGCACACATACTAACTAAAATAATTCAACACATATTGGTCCCTCAGCAGCCGACCACTGTCGTCATCAGGGAAGATTGCCGGATTGTCCCAGTCCATGGCTGGTGGCACTCTGGGGGCCCTCTCCTTCCTCAGGCAGGCCACATTGTGGAGGACAGCACAAGCCACAGTAATATCACATGCCCTAACAGGGCTGACCCTTAATTTGTGAAGGCAGTGAAAGCGTGCCTTCAGGAGGCCAAAGGTCATTTCAACTCTGGCCCTGGCATGGGCATGGTTGTAGGCCTGCTGTGCTTCCTGGGGGTCTGTGAAAGGTGTCAGGAGAAAAGGCTGGCAGCCATACCCCCTGTCTCCCAGCAACACACCAGAGAATTCACCTGTCAACACAAAATCTCATCATTACTACCTCATAAACACAGTGATATTCTTGACACAGCCATGATGGTTATAAATAGGGGTTGTGTGGCTTACCTTGTGATAGATTTCAGAGGCCCGAAAGATTCTGGAGTCATGGACTGAGCCAGGCCATTTTGCCACAACATTGCTGATCACACAGTCAGCATTGCAGACCATCTGAAATCATAAGATGAGGAATATTACACCAATCAATGCACATCACTGGCAATGCAGAGTGTTCGTCAATGGACAATATCAAAAAGTTATGTTCACCTGAACATTAATGCTGTGAAAGGATTTCCTATTCACAAAATCGGCCTCATGGGCACCTGAGGGGGCTTTTATCCTTATGTGTGTGCAGTCCACTGCACCAATGACATTGGGGAAACCTGTCACACAAAGTAATGAGTATCCTACTATGTGTTAACAGTTGTCCTGTAATTTGTAGATCCTCTTACCTGCAATCCTATAGAACTCCTCTTTGATGTCACAGAGTCTTCTGTGGCCAGGGAAGGAGATGAAGACATCTGCTAATGCTTTGATAGCCAGACACACACTCCTTATTGTGCGGCAGATTGTGGCCTTGTTCAGCTGTTCTGCATCCCCCACTGAGTACAGGAAGGCTCCACTAGCAAAAAAAGCGCAAGGCCACACAAACCATTTGCTCCACACTCAGGGCATGGCTCCGTGCAGTGCGGTGCTTAATCCTGGGACCCAGTAGTCTGCATAGATACCTGATGCCATCTGCAGAAAACCTGTATCTTTCATATAGATGGTCATCAGGGAAGGCCAGTGGGTCCAACCGGTCCCTGAAGACCCTTTCTCGCCTGAAGGCTCTCCTCAGCACAAGTGCTTCTTCATCCACCACATCTCGCACGAATGGGCATGCCATTGTCAGAGCAGAAAGGAACACACAATTTTGGGCCTTCATATAGGCTAGTGGCCACACCTGGTGCTGGGGGGGTGGGCAAAAGAGGGCGATGCCTTATAACGATGACTTGGTTGTACTGATTGCTGGGAAAATAAAAAAAACCTTAGAAAGATGCCACCGTCCTGTGTGCTCACAATAAGAGCTCATATGTCATGGCTCACTTGACTTTACGAGAATATACCTAATTTTTATTTTGAGCTGTGTCATCTTCTTGGAGCTGGGGGAGGAAAGAAAAATAATGATTAATACATTTGTGTTACAGTTAGCATACAGTGTACATTGAAGGCATATCTCACCTCCCTCTCAAGTTTTTTTATTTCAAGGTCCAGTTTCCTAATTGTCCTCTTTTTTATTTCGAACTCCAGTGCAAGATTTTCCATCTTTTTCTTCTTGTACTGAATGTCTATGTCTGCCAGTTCTATTTGGCGCCGGAGGTGGTTGCCATACAACTTTCTGATAGCTTGTGAGCTCTGTGAACACAATACAATTAGCGCAGCTGGAATTTGGCAGGATGTGGTGTCCTTTTATTAATACGCACTATGTTGCCAGGCTGGTTTTCCCACTGTATAGCATCTGGGTCCTGTAAAAGAATTAGATTTTTTGATTTTGATGAGGACTCCTCACCATTGTAGAGTAAATAGTACTTTCACAGTCTTAACATGATACCTCATGCCTTCTGGAATCCAGAGAGATGGTCTCCTCCTCATCATCGTCTCCATCATGTGCTGTTGCTGCTGCACTGGGGCCTTCACCCTATCACATTTAATCGGATTCATATTGAAGCTAGTAGACAAGACATGCCAGGCCTACAGTATGCCTTTGATGGAGTACTCACTGGATCAGCATCGTCTGGTGCTTGTGCTGGTGGCTCTAACAGGAACACAGTGCTGCCAGACACTGCAAGGCAATAGGTAAACCAAAGTCAGACAGTCCAAATTGATTCAATATGAATGTGGTTGTATCCCATGTAGAGATGGAAGGACATACCTTGAATGAAGCGGGTGGCATCTTGGGAGGAACCTATGCTCGTCTCTTTCCCCCCAGGGATCCCCTCTAAGACGGGCCTGCCTTTATTTAGCTCCAAGGCCATGTCCTCTGCTGGGGTAAGGTCAGCCTTAGGTGACCCACCACCCGTGCCTTGTCTGTGGGTATTCTTTTTCACTGCTAAAACAGTACAGACAATGTGTGAGCAGGCACCTTCTGGGTACAATATATGCTTGTGCTTTGTTAAATATTAGTCAGGGACCATACCATTCTGCAGAATGTTCTTGTATTTGATTTTGACCTGCTGCCATGTCCGTTTTGGCCCGTTCATGTTTAATCTACACACACACACACACACCACACACACACACACACACACACATTTAATGGAGTCACACTGCAAAAAATTACTTGGTATTTTTGTCTTGTTTTCAGTAAAAATATCAAAAAATTTATCATAGCTTTATACAGTGTGATGGAGTTACTTTACACAATTTCACTCATATCTGCAGTGCATTTCAATAAAACAATTTACCGTTTCATAATTACAGTACAACTGCATTTTTGGAGATGTGAATTAAATATTTGAATTGTAATTGTGATGTTTAAGCGGAGCGGTGAGTGTGTAATTGTGCACTACTTACGCATTCAGGCGGTCTGCAATACTTTGCCACGCTTTTTCTCTTTGCTTTATCACTGTGGCGGTGTTGCCTTTCTTCTTAATTATATCTTTTACCTCCACGTATGCCTCCATGAGGATTTGTGCTTCCGACGGGGAAAAGTACGCGGCTCTAGTTGCCATGGTAAATCAGTTAATCTGTGATCTGTGGCGGGGTCTATTTGAGTGAGCCGTGAGCGCGCACCTATCCAGGATTGGTTTCACCTGGCTTAATGAATCCGTGTCTGCTCATCCTGGCTTGGTCTTTGTGCAACCAATTAAGCCTGGACGCACATGTTTTGGCTTCATTGAGCTCAGCTGAGTCATTTATCCCGGATGTCTTAATTCTACTTTTGTGCAACAGGCCCCAGGTGGCAAAAACAACAAATGCAAAACAGCAAGAGCCAGCAGTGACAGCTTTGCGCCTGAAGACAGCTTCGACACTTGGCATTTGTAAACAGTAGCCAAGTCGTGTCGACGAACAACTTTAGTAATTTGAATTATACTTTATTACCACGTAGGGCCTAGGCTATAATTATACAACCAACTCCCAGAAAGTTGACGTAACGATGTGGCCACTCTATGACGCGTGTTGTTGATACAGAGCTGTGCCGTAGCGGCGCTAGAGAGTGGGTTGCATTAAATTACATTGTTGTTCGATGTGGAGGCAGGCAGCATACATATATGTTGGATAGTAGGTTGTAAATAGCCTAATGGATATAACGTGCTTGTGTGCACATTATTTAGCGTCCAACCATCGCTCATTCTGAAATATCTGACGACCGATGAACGAGGACTCGTCGGCGATATCCACCTGACAGCGGTTACAACACAGATAATAAACAACAAAGACCGAACCGAAGTGTCCTCTCAGATCCATCCCTACAGAAATCTGTCAGATTCGGTTGTTTTAATGCGAAACCTGCTTTATTGTGCCACCTAGTAATTTAGTTCCACTGATTGTATTGCACACATTTTTTTTTGCATATTTGGCGTACACGGCTGGAATCCAATCACCTCTCACGCGGCCGTGCATGGAAGTTTGGAGAGCGTGTTTTTAGCGAATAAATAGGGTCTTTATGCTCTCATAGTTCTATACCTACACTGTAACCAAGTTGTCCTTGTCCAATTGTACGTGTTATTCGGTGGACCTGCATCGAGCCTCAGCCCCTGGACTGACCGAACCAGCATTCCAGTTCATTTGACAGGCACCGCCTGAATCAGCTGGATTTGATGTGCTTTTAGAATCCGCTGGGCGAAGATGTGGGTGCATCCTGAAGAGGTGTTGCAGGCGGGTGCGTTGTGGATAACCGAGCGAGCAAATCCGTATTTCATCCTCCAGAAACGCAAGGGCCACGGGGACGGCAGAGGAGGACTAGCGGGTGAGATACATATAACTGTCTCTCTCTCGGTCTCTAAATCATGGATTATTGTAGCCAAGCATAGCTCAACTCCACGAATGTTCTATCGTCGAGTTCAGATATACTTGGCTAGGATTATTTAACGCTATTACAGCTGTGATGCAAGCAGTGCCAAGCCAAATTATTGTTCTCTGGCCGGGTCTCTCGCTTGGTTTGGGAGATTATTCATGCCTCACAAATGTTTAGTGATGGAGAGAAGATTGCATGCATAGTGAGGGATAGAGGTCCGGTCACTCGGGTGACAATGGCATGAGGGGATGTAGACCTGTATGAATGAATAGACACGTGACCCTAATAGCCCCTACTACTATATGTTATTTATTTAACTAGGCATGTCAGTTAATAACAAATTCTTATTTTACAACCCTCCCATAACACGGATGACGCTGGGCCAATTGCTCCCCGTCCTATGGGACTCCCGATCACAGCCAGTTGTGATACAGCCCGGGATCGAACCATGGTCTGTAGTGACGCTGCTAGCATTGAGATGCAGTGCCTTAGGCCGCTGTGTCACTCGGGAGCTACTATAACTAGACACATGCCGGTGTGATTTTATCTGAATGAGGTTTTAGGCTCAGAATAGTCATAGGGCCATTGTTGTACGTTAATGGACCTCCTCCCATAGAACTACATACAATGGGCATTCAGCAGCTAATGTACCCTATTGATCAGCATCCCAAGATCTGGGCTATTTATGTAGGCCTTGTACTTTAGGTGATCCTGGAAAATTGTAACTGATATTGTTGCAAAGAGTAAGCCTTCTATATACACTTTCAACCATTAACAAAACAAGGAAAGAAATGCATAGATTTGTTAAATAGATAATCATTGACTGTGCTTAGTTCACTCCAATTGTAATCTCATTAGGCTACTAGCTAGCTAACATAAGGCTGGACACATCTCCCCTGACAGGGAAGACAAATTCCAGCACTTGGGACCATTAAAAGGCTCCAATAAATGGAAATGAACCTGTGATTGATTAGAGCCCAGCACGCCCAGAGAATGTTAAAATGGCTGGTGATGTGTCATTCCCCGTACTGAATTTTGAATGCCACCGAGACAACCCATACACAAGGAGACATGCAGAGCAAAGGCACACTCTTTCTTCCCGGCAGGAGTAGTACATGCTGAATCATCTCTCCCTCTCCTTTCTCTACTCATCTCCTCCTCTTCTACTTCACTCACTCCATCCAAATTCGTCCACAGTCACTAGGAGGACTGCTACATCAGGGAGGAGCAATCATTTTAAGGACCGTAGGTGGTGGCGACTGTCTGCATCTGAAGTGGTGCACTATTTCCTATGTAGTGCACTACTTTTGACCAGGGCTCATGGGGTTCTGGTCAAAGGTAGTGCTTAATGTAGGGCATAGGGTGCCATCCCAATCAGGCTGACCTGGATTCAGTCTGTCTGTTGAACTCGTCGCAACTCTGAGAATGATGCGAATGATGCTACCTTGTTAAAAAAAAGGATAGAACATGTACAGTTGAAAAGTCAGTCGGGTTCATTAAAGGTACAGTAGATTCAGTCCAAGTCTTTGACTCTGAGCCATAGAGATGACTCTGTATGGATATATCTATAGCCCTCTATACAGTATCTATGTAGCCCTGCTTTGACTAGACTGGCCGTCGCAGTCATGGTGGGTCAAAGAGAGTTGAACTGTGTGCTGCTGTCCTCAGTGCCAGTCAGTCACTCCCTCTTCAGTGTCAGCCAGCCAGTAATGAATATGACAAGGGGAGCCAAAATGGCCTGCAAGTATCTCACTTCATTGGTCAGCAACAAGACATTTCGCTGACATTTTACTGAAGGACGGAGATATAGTTTTTTCCCGCATGCAAGCGACTGAAAGTTAGCCCCTCGAACCAACACTCTGCCTCTCCCTATTGTCTCAGGATAGCGACACAAAGCGTGCGGTGGTGATATGTGATGATGTCATTGTTATGTGAATACTGAGTGGACTGTGTGGTGTGCCAGTTGGCCTGCTGAGGAGGAGAGAGAGCCTGGGCACAATGACTGACACTGCCCCGTAAACACCCCTTTTCAGCGGGCAGAGAAAGCCAAGCGAGCATCTGGTCCTCCTGGGGCATATGGAAGGGCACCAGGACCAACGCTTTTTGATTTATAGCCATATTTATGAGGCTACTTGATATGAGGAAAAGTCAACATTATAATTTTTTTAAATTTAATTGATTTATAGAGACTGAGAAACAGAAAAAATAATACAGTTTTTCATTATAGATGACTAGTTCCCCTAAAATCAATCTTAAGTCATAAGATTTGAAAAATGTCAAGCTTCAATTTTGAAATGTTGACTATGGTAATTTGGTAGGTGCTTATATTTTTTCTATTTCCCTCTTGTACAATTGTGTATTAATACGCATGTGAATTGGAAATGTTTGTTTTTGCATATCCCCACTCTCCTTGAGACCCCCTCAGAGAGTGGTGTCTCTGCCAGGGTCTGCCATTATCTACAGCGACACTGGAGCAATTTGGGCTAAGTGCTTTGCTCAAGGGCACATGGGCAGATTTTTCACCTTGTCAGTTCGGGAGTTAGAACTAGCAACCTTTCGGGTGCTGGCCCAATGCTCTAACCGCTAGGCTACCTTCCACCACAAATGTTGTATTGGAGCTTATTCACCATATGATACTTTCAATGCAGAAATTACACTATCCAAGGGACAATAAGCTAACCTATATTACCTAACATTTCACAATAGTGTGACATTTTGGAGTCGTTATGACCTGAAACTCTACTAGGCCTACATGTGTTGGGTGACTAACATCACGTATACATGATGACATCGCCCTCAATAGACACTTGGACTAGACTTCTAACCATCGACCTCTTTGACCATCGAACATTACCCACACTATCATCTGCTGCGTTTACGTCACCTATCTATCTTATCTGGTGACCTCTGACCTGGAGGTACACATTGAGGCTTGGGAAAGAAGAAAAGGAATATCACTACAGCTGTGTTACAGTGGGTTAGGTTAGAGAAACATGACTTCAAATAACATGTATGGTGTTACTTCGTATCAGGTTCTTGTTATTTGAAACAATATAGATTCTCAGCCAGTGGGGTGATTAGGTGCAGTGTCAGTACTTGGGAGAATATAGACCAGTTTCCTCTGTAGCCATTTAGCTGTGGTGCTGCTCCACAGCGAAATCATTACCGCCACGTCAAAACAATATGGAACATGAGAAAATATTTCTGCCAATGCTAGAACAGTCCACATGTAATTTTCCTCTGCAAACAAACAAGTCATGAATATAAAAATCGGGTAACCCCATAGTAGAATAGTTAATATTTTATAGTCAGCTTGTTTTTGTGTGTTCTTTGCAAGATGCATATTATTCTCATGGCACATTCAAGTTACAAGTGCCATGAGGAGGGAAACAGGCATTCTGACAAGCAGTCGATGCATGTGTATTTCTCAACTCCTAAATATGCAAGAACTGCACCAGGCAGTTTTTAGTGCGTGGGGGATATTTGGGATAAATGTAACACTGGTCAATTGTAGGATAGCTTTGAGGTAAAACACCACCCTACCTCAAGTACAGGCAGGGGGTGTGTTACCCTACCAGGTAGCTAGCTCTACACTATATTCACTGTGTTTATGCATAATAACTAGTTACCCTATTGGGCTAATCATTAACCAATTAGTTTAACTGCAGACAGGTAGTCATGCTTCAGCCTATTTATTTGCTCTTCTCTGCATCAGTTGGGCTACAAGTGATAATGCTTATTGCTAATAGCATACCTGATAATATGGACCATGCATAGACTATATGCATTGTCCTATATGTTAAAATCTTTTTTTCAAAATAATTTTACAAATGTTTTATTGCGCTCATTTCTGGAGGTGGAAATTATATTTGAAATGGTGTCAGCATAATTGTATTTTTGTTAATTTTTGCAGTAGAAAGTCATTTTTTTAATAAGTCACCAGTACTGAGCTTCTCAGTCCTTCTCCATAAAAAATTATCTGGCAGGGAACACAGACCCCCAAAGCAAGGGTGGGACCCTTCATTCAATCCCCATTGGAACTTCGCCCCCACTGCAATATATTTTTCCAGATGAAACACTGAAATAGACCCAACAGAAAGCAGGATGGAGACCGATGAAAAGGAGAGGAAAACCGATTGTTTTTGCTCTAAGATGGTGTTTTTTCCCACTCTTGAGTGGAAAGTAGGAACTAGCTGTCTCAACTGAACAAAGAATGGAGCTTTGCTAAGTAACAATAGGCAGCCCAGCTTCTGACCTTGTTTCTTGGCTTCTCCAATCTATAAAAAGTCCAAAACATCACATGATGCTGGTCTGTTCTCCAGTCTACTGTATGTAGACTCGGGCTCGTTTCTTTCCATCCCCACCCACAAGAAAGGAAGCATTTCTCATCATTGGAGCTTAGTTTCTGTACGTCTTGTTTTTCTTTGGTCGTGTGTGTGTGTGTGTGTGTGTGTGTGTGTGTGTGTGTGTGTGTGTGTGTTAGTTACGTTGGGGGTGTTGAAAGTACAATCAAATGTATAGGAACATATAGTCACAGACAATTGTGTGGTTTCCCAAAGTTCATGTTATGGATTAAAGGGTCAACACTAGGCTATAGGTCTGGGGTCCTTCTCTTCACCATTACAAAACACCATAGTACAGTAGCTCATGTTAACTCTTGTTATTATAGCATGGTGGAGGATCATGTGTTCTGAGGGGGAAAGCAGGGAAAGTAGCCCTCTGATCAAAACAAGTAATATTGTCACGATGATGTAGGGTGCACTAATTCCTTCTTCATAAAATACCGTGCATACTAATCCTCTCCATTGCTGTTGATATCTTAACTGTGCAGATTATTTGGAGTGAGCGGTTTGAGCTGTAGGTTGCATGTAGTCGTGGAAGTCACAGGATGTTGTGGTGTCATCCTTCAGTGGGTCTCACTCGTCAGTGGTCTCTTTTGTTGTGCTTGACACCTGTGCTTCCTGTGTTAACCCCTAACACACATCCCTGCAACACCGCTGGGATCAGGTCATGCCCTGCCTATCCAACTGAGGTGCTTCACAGATATTTGTTCAGTGTTCTGCAACTCCATGTCTTGAGGTAACTCCCATGGTTGCACATTTTGTTCCAGCCCAGCACTAGCACACTCAATTCAACTAGTCCACTCATCATGTTCTTAGTTGAATGTGGTGTTAGTGCTGGGCTAGACCAAAAATGTGCAACCCTGGGGGTGCAGAACTGGATTTAACACTGTTCAACAGAAACAACCGGTTGAAGTTTGAAACTGAAAATGTCCTTTTATGCCCACAACATGTTTGTCAGAAAGGCCCAGATCCTGTATCCTTGCATTAGCCAGCCCCAAGTTACAACAACAGCTTTGTTGTCTGTGCTAACCCTTTGAAATGGAGGCTAACACACAAACCTTTTGCATATCGGCCAAGCTGTTCTGTTCTCTCCCATCTAATTTATTTTCTGTTTCCCCGTGATTTCGTACTGTAGCTCTGTGTTTGTTCTGCTTTTGCCATTGCAGTTAACACTTGAAACAAATAAATATTATAACGTTTCTGTACAGTTATCAATGGTGACTAATGTGAAGATACAGTTGAAAGTTTGTCTGTTGGTTTTGTTCACGGTGAGTTGCAACTACAGGTATAGTTCAGATGGGAAATCTCAAGCCCTTACACTTGTCAGAACCGACGGCCATATTGATTACGACCATCCAGTGTGAAACCTGAATTGCCCTTACTGCCTATTAAAGGCCCACACTGTGATATATACAGGCATTTTTGATCATATTCAATTAACATGTTAATGATATATTAATTATCTATTTGCCTTTAATCATTATTTAAGCACTTCTCATTGAATTCGTCCTAACCTTTGATTGCGCCCTGCATAGGATTAAAAGAGAGAGAACAGGAGGGAGAGGGAAATGAATCCCCATGGATGTAATTGTATTCAGATGTCTTTATTAGAGCAGCTAGTGGAGATGAGTGTTGTCCCAGAAGTCCTCCAGCAGACATCATGTATGGACGGAAGAATATCATCCAGACTGGCCGTTTTGGTTTCTCTTGCTCCCTTTCTGCATGTCTGTCTCTGTCCCCCTCTCTCCCCATATTGCTCTTTTCATCTATCTCGGTCTGTGTGACTCATAGAATTCTATGCGTCTGATGCGCCACTGGCAAAAAGCTGTCATGGTAAAATTCCCAACAGGGAATAGTTTCGGGGTGACTGTGGAATATGGCAGTCAAAAAGCTTCTTTCTATCAAAGGTTGATTTTGTTGGAGGAGTGTCATTTCCACTAAAACTTTGATGACAACATATTAGTTTAGACCCCAAGACAAAAAAAAAAAAACTAGACTTATCACTAATCACAACAAAAGCCTTTCAGCAAGACTAGCGTATTCATCACTTCAGATGTTTTTCCTCCACTTAAAAAAAAAAAAAATATATATATATATATTTTTTTTTTTCTTCTTTTTTTTGGGGGGGGGGATTGTGGTACCAGTTTCTTCTTATTTTATGATCTTGTGATCTTTTATGACAATAGACAGTAGCTAGACACTAGTCATGTATTATTACTGTATCGTATCAGAGATAAGAAGCACTAGAGTAATTTAACAACTCTTTAAAAGAGACGGGAGTTATTGGCTTCTTTCAGCTGTCATGAGTTCATAATATGTCTATCTATCTCTCCACTTCCCTCATTCATTAGATTATAGGGGATTCATCCCTCATTCATTAGATTATAGGGGATTCATCCCTCATTCATTAGATTATAGGGGATTCATCCCTCATTCATTAGATTATAGGGGATTCATCCCTCATTCATTAGATTATAGGGGATTCATCCCTCATTCATTAGATTATAGGGGATTCATCCCTCATTCATTAGATTATAGGGGATTCATCCCTCATTCATTAGATTATAGGGGATTCATCCCTCATTCATTAGATTATAGGGGATTCATCCCTCATTCATTAGATTATAGGGGATTCATCCCTCATTCATTAGATTATAGGGGATTCATCCCTCATTCATTAGATTATAGGGGATTCATCCCTCATTCATTAGATTATAGGGGATTCATCCCTCATTCATTAGATTATAGGGGATTCATCCCTCATTCATTAGATTATAGGGGATTCATCCCTCATTCATTAGATTATAGGGGATTCATCCCTCATTCATTAGATTATAGGGGATTCATCCCTCATTCATTAGATTATAGGGGATTCATTCATTAGATTATAGGGGATTCATTCATTAGATTATAGGGGATTCATTCATTAGATTATAGGGGATTCATTCATTAGATTATAGGGGATTCATTCATTAGATTATAGGGGATTCATTCATTAGATTATAGGGGATTCATTCATTAGATTATAGGGGATTCATTCATTAGATTATAGGGGATTCATTCATTAGATTATAGGGGATTCATTCATTAGATTATAGGGGATTCATCCCTCGGTCATTAGATTATAGGGGATTCGTCCTTTTTATTCCAGGTGACTTTACTCTCACCTTCTGCTCTCCGCATCGATCTGTCACATGGGAAATCTGAGCTCTGTGCCATCTGCCCATCCACCCCACTTCTCCATACAAAAACATTGATACCAGACTCACACATTAGTGCCAACCTGAACCGTACTGTGCTGGCTGGGATATTTCTTCACAGTTTTTTTCCAGCACAGTTCCAGCAACTAGGGTGGATGTGTAACCAGGCCAGCCCAGACCCCATCCACTAAATGTCTCAGAGTAGGAGTGCTGATTTAAGATCAGGTCCCCACCTGTCCATATAAACATATCTAATTATGATCTAAAAGGCTAAACTGATCTGAGTTCAGCACTCCTACTCTGAGATGCTTTGTAGATACGGGCACAGCCCTGGTTTGTGTGGCTCGGTTTGGTCCTATAATATAAATTGGGCATGAAGCAGTCAGGACAGGAAAGCCACAGCTGCCCGTCAGCCCTAAATACCCCTTCCTCCTCCCTCTATTTCATAAGTGGTGATCTCATAGCCAGAGGGCTCCATCAAGGGCCTTTCGAGGAGAGCATAAGTGGTCTAACAAGGGTTAATGTCCCAGAACGGTCTGCTGTCTCACATGGTGGAGGGGACTGCTTTGTTACGTGTCCGAAATGGGCTAAAACAGAAACTCTTTTGTTGTGTTTAGCTTTGAAGTCATTTTTTTAGGGGGAGGATTCATGACTTGTTTGTATTTGCTTTTTAAGTTCTTGGATCACTGACAGGTTTTATTTTCCATCCTCAAGACAATCAATGCATTATATATTCAACGTCCAAACAATGTTGTATAGACTATCATGATATTCCCACAGTGTCTCCCTCCCTAACCCACAGTATTCCCTGCTCCTCCCACCGCAGGTCTGTTGGTGGGAACACTGGACGTGGTGCTGGACTCCAGTGCTCGAGTGGCCCCCTACAGAATCCTTTACCAGACACCTGACTCCCTAATCTACTGGATCATTGCTCATGGTGTGTACTGCGTGTGTCTAGTTCTCTCTCGCTCTTTCTTTCTCTCCCCCCTCCCCTTTGCACACAAGGCCCTCTCTTCCTGCACCATGTTCTCACTTCCTGCTAATGCCAAGCATCACGTCATGGCCCACTGCTCTTAAAGGGCTAGACTGGGGAGAAACGGATACCAGGAATGGGAATCGATGGTGATTCGCTCAAAATACGAGGGGCTGTCATGCATTTTTTTTTAGCTAGCTAGCATAGTAAAGCTTACATTACATCTGCTGACTTCATCTGTTAACACTGTTTCTTTGCATGTTAAAGGGTTAACCACCCTAATGTCCTATATGGAAAAGCTAAGGTTAACTAAGGGCTGTAAATGTAAGATATTGACACGATCTCAATCAAATGGGCTATCTCATCACACCTATTTTGGCTAGTTACAATGGTTTGTGACATCACAGAAACCCCAATCTTCACCTTCCTCTTTCCTTGAGCAGTTATGTCACACAAATAATTTATTACTCTGGAGGAGCCATAATGCAATCCCACGGACCCATGACAAGCGGACAGGAAAGGAAGGATTTATTTTTAAAGAGGGATCATTGTGTAAGTAAGGAGAGGCTTCAGAACTATACTCTCCAGACGTAATGAACAATGGCTCTGTTTTTAAATGAACGGCGAGAGAGCGGAGAGACACACTGCAACGGTTTTGACTGACTCTTGAGTTTAGTTTTAGTTAGGGGGTCACGGGTGCCAGGTAGGTCATGCCTACCGGTAATGTTTTCATTTCTCCTTTTTGTTTGTGAGTCAGTCTCATCTGTCAGACATATAGTCTAGAACAATACAAAGGACTGATGACAAAGTCGGTATTAGAATGTAAACTTTTATAACATTGATAGAAATAACTTTGTTATTTTACATTGTATGACCCAAAATGAAATGATCACGGAAATAATAAGATCAAAACACAAATTGCATCACAACAATTTGACTTTTCTAGTCACAAAATAATATAAGTTGACTTAGGAAAGTCCTGCACACACACAGCATCCATGATACAATAGAAAGGGCTGTAGCTCAATCTGGCTTTATGGGGGGGACGGAGATGGTGGATCGAAAAGTCTGTTGTGTTGGAGGACTTTGAATTGTGTGTGACTACGAGCATGTGTATTTGCCTTAGTGAGTGGTCCTATATGGAAAAAGGAGTAGGGGAAAGAAACCAGAGAGAAGACCCTCTCTGAAATGGAAGCCCAGAGAAGAAGACTCCTGAGGGCTGGCCTTGAAATGGCAACCACTCCTCCCTCCCCTCTCCCTGTCCGCCCATCCTCCAGCACAGAGGGAGCATGGAGCAGTCTGTCTGCCAGACGTCATCACTAATGTAGCTAAGAGATGAGCAGCAGTGGGCTACTTACAGGGTAGATGGATGACGGATGAGGCCTCTAACGATAATGGACACTGAGGTTTCTGTGCTAGCAGGCTCTGCCTGGACTGGCTCTCAGATTTCACTAGCACTAAGTAGCTGCTAACAAGTAGCCACCGTAGCACCAATAGGGATTTGCCTGACAATACTATTCAAAATTCTCCATGAATTTTAAGGTGTGCTGTATTGCAGGGAATTATTATTTCACCTTTTTAAGTAGGATCGTAACATATCTGAAGCTAATTAGCCAATAGCGCTCTAGCCATGAGCTTATCGCCTTATGTGTGGTAGTAAATGTAGGCCGAGCAGAGGGGATGGCCAAGTAATGTCAGTGGCTGGGCTGTCTAGATTTAATCAAACTTTAATTTATATTGCACATTTCTTACAGGATGCGTTTCAAAGTGATGAACAAATAAAAGGTGAGAAAGATAAATACAAATAACTAAGACAATAAAACATTTAAGAGAACTTAAAATAACAGTACACATGAGACTAATGCGTAAAAATAAATGTGATTTATATATGGGGATAAGATATTAAAAGAACCCTAAGTAAAAGCATGTCTAGAGGCTGTTCTAAAGGCCAGGACCATAGTGGCTGAAGGCAGCCTCACCAAACGTTGTGGTTCTGAGTGACCTTTGGAACAGCTGAAAGGCCAGTTACAGAGGATTAGAGGGACAACCCGGCACATTTGCTTTTAAGATATCAGACATGTATTCAGGTGCAAACCCACGTAGTGCTTTAAAAATCAATAAAGCAATTTTAAAATCCACTCTAAAACTAACTGGCTTACCAATGCAGTGACTTTAAAATAGGTGGTGTGTGTGTGTGTGTGTGTGATCTCCTCCTGGCCTTTGTAAGCACACGTGCTGCTGCATTCTGAATTCATTAAAGCTGGCCAATTGTTTTGTTGTTGAGGGGGGAGACCAGACAGGAGTGCATTGCAATAATCAAGCCTGTCAGTAATTAAAACATGCATTAGTCAGTGTGGGCTTGACAGAGGAATTGTCACACTTTGACAATATTTCTAAGGTAATTAAAAAGCTGATTTGGGCACATTTCTGATGTGGGCCAGTAAACGAAAGGTTGCTAGATTGAATCCCCGAGCTGACAGTTTAAAAATCTGTTCTGCCCCTGAACAAATCAAATCAAATTTATTTATATAGCCCTTCGTACATCAGCTGATATCTCAAAGTGCTGTACAGAAACCCAGCCTAAAACCCCAAACAGCAAGCAATGCAGGTGTAGAAGCACGGTGGCTAGGAAAAACTCCCTAGAAAGGCCAAAACCTAGGAAGAAACCTAGAGAGGAACCAGGCTATGTGGGTTGACCAGTCCTCTTCTGGCTGTGCCGGGTGGAGATTATAACAGAACATGGCCAAGATGTTCAAATGTTCATAAATTACCAGCATGGTCGTATAATAATAAGGCAGAATGGACTTAGGCAGATGGACTGGGGACAGTAAGGACTTAGGCAGAATGGACTTAGGCAGATGGACTGGGGACAGCAAGGAGTCATCATGTCAGGTAATCCTGGGGCATGGTCCTAGGGCTCAGGTCCTCCGAGAGAAAGAGAGAAAGAGAGAAGGAGAGAATTAGAGAACGCACACTTAGATTCACACAGGACACCGAATAGGACAGGAGAAGTACTCCAGATATAACAAACTGACCCTAGCACCCCGACACATAAACTACTGCAGCATAAATACTGGAGGCTGAGACAGGAGGGGTCAGGAGACACTGGACCCATCCGAGGACACCCCCGGACAGGGCCAAACAGGAAGGATATAACCCCACCCACTTTGCCAAAGCACAGCCCCCACACCACTAGAGGCAGTTAACCCACTGTTGCTAGGCCGTCAATAAGAATTTGTACTTAAATTTAACCAGGCAAAGTCAGTTATTTTTTTTAGGTCAGTCTAAAATAACACCGAGGTTTATAGCCTGGTGGGTTGTCTAGTAGTCTTGATTAGCCGTCTGAACCGCTTGTTACTGCTCTCAGTACTGTCTTTCCCCTCGTCTGTCACTGGTCCTGAATCATGTACCTTCATACTACTTAGTATCCAGAAGAGTAGGTTAGGATTCCAAGTATGCTAAACATGTTAAATTTGCATACAATTGTAAGAATGATGAAGAGCGTCTCAGTCGACATGCTGTAATGTCTCAAAAAAAAAAGAATAATGGGTGAAACTCCATGCCTCCACATTCTCCTGGGAGCCTCTTGTAATCAAGTTCCCTGATTCACCCCTGTCTCCTCCTCCTCTCTCTTCTCCCCTCCCTCGTTCCATAGGCTGCTCCCGTAAGGAGATCACAGAGCACTGGGAGTGGCTGGAGCAGAACCTCCTGCAGACACTGTCCATCTTTGAGAACGAGAATGACATCACTACCTTTGTCAAGGGCAAAGTTCAGGTACTGTTTAGGGTATATATGAGTCACTTAGCAGATGCTTGTCTCTAAAGAAACAGTATGGACTTCTCTGGGATTTGGAAGGTTGGTTGTGTGTAGAAGGGTTGCATGGTGGGGTTTGTGGAATTTCACAAATCTTTTTGTAATGGTGTTTGTGACAATAGTAATTGTGGTTGTCAGCAATTCATTTTGACAGTTTTGACATTGAAACGTATGACGTTTGACTGTGACATGTTTGTCATGCCAGGTGTAATATTAGTCCAGCATGTAGTCAAACTAGTATTGTCAAAATTACTCCTGCCAGGGGCCAAATAACGAAGCCCGGCTGTATTTACTATTGTAACCTAAGAACAGGTCCAGCTACTGACACAGCCTCTAAATCAGATTCTGTATGGCGATAAAGTAGTTCTTACTCAATGAATAGATTACAAAAGCTAGCCAGATAAGATTTATTTTGCTCTCTCACTTTGTCTGCCTCTCACTTTCTAGCTATCTCTATTTTAAAATGAATTGTTGAACTTTTATTGATTGTCTCTCTCAAAGTCCTTCACTCCCTCTATTTCTCTCTTGCTCCCAGGGTATTATCGCCGAGTACAACAAGAACCACGACGTGAAGGAGGACGATGACACTGACAAATTCAAGGAGGCCATCTGTACGTTCCGTAAGCTGTTTGGCATGCCTGAAGAGGAGAAGCTGGTTAACTACTACTCCTGTAGCTACTGGAAGGGCCATGTGCCCCGGCAGGGCTGGCTCTACCTCAGCATCAACCACATCTGCTTCTACTCTTACCTGCTGGGGAAAGAAGGTAGGGACCACTGGCATGCTGGCACAGGTACACACACCACTGCATAACTGGTTAGTACTACATACCGATTATGCATAGCTTTTGAAGAGCCTTCATAAGTCCCAAAAATAGTACAGCCCCTTGATATTTTCTCTGTGTGGATACAATGTTTTTTTTTAAGATGACGTGATGTATATTTCAAACAATCGGCTTTTATGCAACCCAAAAATGTATAAATGCAACCATCTTCAATTTCTCTTTCGCTCGCTCTCTCGCTCTCTGTTTCTCTCTCCGTCTCTCTTTCTTCTCCCCTCAGCCAAGCTGGTGATCCGCTGGGCTGACATCACCCAGCTGGAGAAAAGCGCCACGCTCCTCCTCCCTGATGCAGTCAAGGTGAACCTTGTAAATAATATCAACTATACTGCATGTTACCCTCGCTTTAATGTCTCTTTATCTATCCATACACCCCTCTTAACCTTCATTCATGCTTCCATTCATCTGTCAAGGTGAGCACGCGGGTGGCTGAGCACGTCTTCTCTGTCTTCCTCAACATCAACGAGACCTTCAAGCTGATGGAGCAACTGGCCAACATCGCCATGAGACAGCTCCTTGACAACAAGGGCTTTGAGCAGGACCGCTCTCTGCCCAAACTCAAGAGGAAGACACCCAAAAAGGTGTCTGCCCTCAAGAGGTGAGGTTTGGTGGAGGGCGTTCTGGGAAGGTTTGGTGAGGCTGGATGTTGTAGTTGATAGATTTTTGTTGGACTCCCCTCAATAGGTTCGGTTGATAGTTGAGGAGGATTGGTTTTCTGGGGAGATGTAGTCATTTATAATGCTGCACAAAATTCTTTGCTGCGGGTGACCTATAACCATTCACAGCCATTCCATGTGGTTGCATGACATTGTACGTTTTACACAGTTTAATAAACCATATACCACGACTAAATGACTACATAAGACCACCAAGAAACAACAAAAATGACTTCAGAGGAAAGATATGTATAGTCCAGCTGAGGAGGCATTAGTAGTATATTTAAACTGGGTTCCTTTCTAGTAGTTTGGCTCACAGACACTTTTGCATTCTTTAAATCTACAGCACGACTTTGTCATAATCCTTTCAGGTACAGCTGAACTTTTACTGGCGCTATTAACTTTGAACACCCAAGTTTGCTTCATTAGCCCAAGACTTTCAAATGTATTTCCCTCAAGACAGATTCCAACTCTCTAACTACTACTCATACTGTTGCCCTATATAGATGTCTATTGTAGAAGTAACTGTTGCCCCATCCAGATGGCTGTTGTAGTAGTAACTGTTGCCCCATCCAGATGGCTGTTGTAGTAGTAACTGTTGCCCCATCCAGATGGCTATTGTAGTAGTAACTGTTGCCCTATATAGATGTCTATTGTAGTAGTAACTGTTGCCCTATATAGATGTCTGTTGTAGTAGTAATTGTTTCCCCATCCAGATGTCTATTGTAGTAGTAACTGTTGCCCCATCCAGATGTCTATTGTAGTAGTAACTGTTGCCCCATCCAGATGTCTATTGTAGTAGTAACTGTTGCCCCATCCAGATGGCTATTGTAGTAGTAACTGTTGCCCTATATAGATGGCTATTGTAGTAGTAACTGTTGCCCCATCCAGATGGCTATTGTAGTAGTAACTGTTGCCCTATAAAGATGTCTATTGTAGTAGTAACTGTTGCCCCATCCAGATGTCTGTTGTAGTAGTAACTGTTGCCCCATCCAGATGGCTATTGTAGTAGTAACTGTTGCCCCATCCAGATGGCTATTGTAGTAGTAACTGTTGCCCCATCCAGATGTCTGTTGTAGTAGTAACTGTTGCCCTATATAGATGTCTATTGTAGTAGTAACTGTTGCCCCATCCAGATGTCTATTGTAGTAGTAACTGTTGCCCCATCCAGATGTCTATGTAGTAGTAACTGTTGCCCCATCCAGATGTCTATTGTAGTAGTAACTGTTGCCCTATATAGATGTCTATTGTAGTAGTAACTGTTGCCCCATCCAGATGTCTATTGTAGTAGTAACTGTTGCCCCATCCAGATGTCTATTGTAGTAGTAACCGTTGCCCCATCCAGATGTCTATTGTAGTAATAACTGTTGCCCCATCCAGATGTCTATTGTAGTAGTAACTGTTGCCCCATCCAGATGTCTATTGTAGTAGTAACTGTTGCCCCATCCAGATGTCTATTGTAGTAGTAACTGTTGCCCCATCCAGATGTCTATTGTAGTAGTAACTGTTGCCCCATCCAGATGTCTATTGTAGTAGTAACTGTTGCCCCATCCAGATGTCTATTGTAGTAGTAACTGTTGCCCCATCCAGATGGCTATTGTAGTAGTAACTGTTTCCCCATCCAGATGGCTATTGTAGTAGTAACTGTTGCCCCATCCAGATGTCTATTGTAGTAGTAACTGTTGCCCCATCCAGATGGCTATTGTAGTAGTAACTGTTTCCCCATCCAGATGTCTATTGTAGTAGTAACTGTTGCCCCATCCAGATGTCTATTGTAGTAGTAACTGTTGCCCCATCCAGATGTCTATTGTAGTAGTAACTGTTGCCCCATCCAGATGGCTATTGTAGTAGTAACTGTTGCCCTATATAGATGTCTATTGTAGTAGTAACTGTTGCCCCATCCAGATGTCTATTGTAGTAGTAACTGTTGCCCCATCCAGATGGCTATTGTAGTAGTAACTGTTGCCCCATCCAGATGTCTATTGTAGTAGTAACTGTTGCCCCATCCAGATGTCTATTGTAGTAGTAACTGTTTCCCCATCCAGATGGCTATTGTAGTAGTAACTGTTTCCCCATCCAGATGGCTATTGTAGTAGTAACTGTTGCCCCATCCAGATGTCTATTGTAGTAGTAACTGTTGCCCCATCCAGATGGCTATTGTAGTAGTAACTGTTTCCCCATCCAGATGTCTATTGTAGTAGTAACTGTTGCCCCATCCAGATGTCTATTGTAGTAGTAACTGTTGCCCCATCCAGATGTCTATTGTAGTAGTAACTGTTGCCCCATCCAGATGGCTATTGTAGTAGTAACTGTTGCCCTATATAGATGTCTATTGTAGTAGTAACTGTTGCCCCATCCAGATGTCTATTGTAGTAGTAACTGTTGCCCCATCCAGATGGCTATTGTAGTAGTAACTGTTGCCCCATCCAGATGGCTATTGTAGTAGTAACTGTTTCCCCATCCAGATGTCTGTTGTAGTAGTAACTGTTGCCCTATATAGATGTCTGTTGTAGTAGTAATTGTTTCCCCATCCAGATGTCTATTGTAGTAGTAACTGTTGCCCCATCCAGATGTCTATTGTAGTAGTAACTGTTTCCCCATCCAGATGTCTGTTGTAGTAGTAACTGTTGCCCTATATAGATGTCTGTTGTAGTAGTAATTGTTTCCCCATCCAGATGTCTATTGTAGTAGTAACTGTTGCCCCATCCAGATGTCTATTGTAGTAGTAACTGTTTCCCCATCCAGATGTCTATTGTAGTAGTAACTGTTGCCCTATATAGATGTCTATTGTAGTAGTAACTGTTGCCCCATCCAGATGTCTATTGTAGTAGTAACTGTTGCCCCATCCAGATGTCTATTGTAGTAGTAACTGTTGCCCCATCCAGATGGCTATTGTAGTAGTAACTGTTGCCCTATATAGATGGCTATTGTAGTAGTAACTGTTGCCCCATCCAGATGTCTATTGTAGTAGTAACTGTTGCCCCATCCAGATGTCTATTGTAGTAGTAACTGTTGCCCTATAAAGATGTCTATTGTAGTAGTAACTGTTTCCCCATCCAGATGTCTATTGTAGTAGTAACTGTTGCCCTATATAGATGTCTGTTGTAGTAGTAATTGTTTCCCCATCCAGATGTCTATTGTAGTAGTAACTGTTTCCCCATCCAGATGTCTATTGTAGTAGTAACTGTTGCCCTATATAGATGTCTATTGTAGTAGTAACTGTTGCCCCATCCAGATGGCTATTGTAGTAGTAACTGTTGCCCTATATAGATGTCTATTGTAGTAGTAACTGTTGCCCCATCCAGATGTCTATTGTAGTAGTAACTGTTTCCCCATCCAGATGTCTATTGTAGTAGTAACTGTTGCCCTATATAGATGTCTATTGTAGTAGTAACTGTTGCCCCATCCAGATGTCTATTGTAGTAGTAACTGTTGCCCCATCCAGATGTCTATTGTAGTAGTAACTGTTGCCCCATCCAGATGGCTATTGTAGTAGTAACTGTTGCCCTATATAGATGGCTATTGTAGTAGTAACTGTTGCCCCATCCAGATGTCTATTGTAGTAGTAACTGTTGCCCCATCCAGATGTCTATTGTAGTAGTAACTGTTGCCCTATAAAGATGTCTATTGTAGTAGTAACTGTTTCCCCATCCAGATGTCTATTGTAGTAGTAACTGTTGCCCTATATAGATGTCTGTTGTAGTAGTAATTGTTTCCCCATCCAGATGTCTATTGTAGTAGTAACTGTTTCCCCATCCAGATGTCTATTGTAGTAGTAACTGTTGCCCTATATAGATGTCTATTGTAGTAGTAACTGTTGCCCCATCCAGATGGCTATTGTAGTAGTAACTGTTGCCCTATATAGATGTCTATTGTAGTAGTAACTGTTGCCCCATCCAGATGTCTATTGTAGTAGTAACTGTTGCCCCATCCAGATGTCTATTGTAGTAGTAACTGTTGCCCTATATAGATGTCTATTGTAGTAGTAACTGTTGCCCCATCCAGATGTCTATTGTAGTAGTAACTGTTGCCCCATCCAGATGTCTATTGTAGTAGTAACTGTTGCCCCATCCAGATGGCTATTGTAGTAGTAACTGTTGCCCTATATAGATGGCTATTGTAGTAGTAACTGTTGCCCCATCCAGATGTCTATTGTAGTAGTAACTGTTGCCCCATCCAGATGTCTATTGTAGTAGTAACTGTTGCCCTATAAAGATGTCTATTGTAGTAGTAACTGTTTCCCCATCCAGATGTCTATTGTAGTAGTAACTGTTGCCCTATATAGATGTCTGTTGTAGTAGTAATTGTTTCCCCATCCAGATGTCTATTGTAGTAGTAACTGTTTCCCCATCCAGATGTCTATTGTAGTAGTAACTGTTGCCCTATATAGATGTCTATTGTAGTAGTAACTGTTGCCCCATCCAGATGGCTATTGTAGTAGTAACTGTTGCCCTATATAGATGTCTATTGTAGTAGTAACTGTTGCCCCATCCAGATGTCTATTGTAGTAGTAACTGTTGCCCCATCCAGATGTCTATTGTAGTAGTAACTGTTGCCCTATATAGATGTCTATTGTAGTAGTAACTGTTGCCCCATCCAGATGTCTATTGTAGTAGTAACTGTTGCCCCATCCAGATGGCTATTGTAGTAGTAACTGTTGCCCCCATCCAGATGGCTATTGTAGTAGTAACTGTTGCCCCATCCAGATGGCTATTGTAGTAGTAACTGTTGCCCCATCCAGATGTCTGTTGTAGTAGTAACTGTTGCCCTATATAGATGTCTGTTGTAGTAGTAATTGTTTCCCCATCCAGATGTCTATTGTAGTAGTAACTGTTGCCCCATCCAGATGTCTATTGTAGTAGTAACTGTTGCCCTATATAGATGTCTATTGTAGTAGTAACTGTTGCCCTATATAGATGTCTATTGTAGTAGTAACTGTTGCCCCATCCAGATGTCTATTGTAGTAGTAACTGTTGCCCCATCCAGATGTCTATTGTAGTAGTAACTGTTGCCCCATCCAGATGTCTATTGTAGTAGTAACTGTTGCCCCATCCAGATGTCTATTGTAGTAGTAACTGTTGCCCTATATAGATGTCTATTGTAGTAGTAACTGTTGCCCCATCCAGATGTCTATTGTAGTAGTAACTGTTGCCCCATCCAGATGTCTATTGTAGTAGTAACTGTTGCCCCATCCAGATGTCTATTGTAGTAGTAGTAACTGTTGCCCCATCCAGATGTCTATTGTAGTAGTAGTAACTGTTGCCCCATCCAGATGTCTATTATAGTAGTAGTAACTGTTGCCCCATCCAGATGTCTATTGTAGTAGTAACTGTTGCCCCATCCAGATGTCTATTGTAGTAGTAACTGTTGCCCCATCCAGATGTCTATTGTAGTAGTAACTGTTGCCCCATCCAGATGGCTATTGTAGTAGTAACTGTTGCCCCATCCAGATGGCTATTGTAGTAGTAACTGTTGCCCCATCCAGATGGCTATTGTAGTAGTAACTGTTGCCCCATCCAGATGGCTATTGTAGTAGTAACTGTTGCCCCATCCAGATGGCTATTGTAGTAGTAACTGTTGCCCCATCCAGATGGCTATTGTAGTAGTAACTGTTGCCCCCATCCAGATGGCTATTGTAGTAGTAACTGTTGCCCCCATCCAGATGGCTATTGTAGTAGTAACTGTTGCCCCCATCCAGATGGCTATTGTAGTAGTAACTGTTGCCCCCATCCAGATGGCTATTGTAGTAGTAACTGTTGCCCCCATCCAGATGGCTATTGTAGTAGTAACTGTTGCCCCCATCCAGATGGCTATTGTAGTAGTAACTGTTGCCCCATCCAGATGGCTATTGTAGTAGTAACTGTTGCCCCATCCAGATGGCTATTGTAGTAGTAACTGTTGCCCCATCCAGATGGCTATTGTAGTAGTAACTGTTGCCCCATCCAGATGGCTATTGTAGTAGTAACTGTTGCCCCATCCAGATGGCTATTGTAGTAGTAACTGTTGCCCCATCCAGATGTCTAATGTAGTAGTAACTGTTGCCCCATCCAGATGGCTATTGTAGTAGTAACTGTTGCCCCATCCAGATGGCTATTGTAGTAGTAACTGTTGCCCCATCCAGATGGCTATTGTAGTATTATACTGTCATACTTGGTTGCAAATTGCTCTTTCACTACATTGACCTGATTTTATTTTATTTTTCATCCAAAGAAAGTTTTTGGGATGCATTTTAGGATACATGGGAAATGTAAAACATTTGCCAAATGTATTTTAATGTGTGACATACATTTGTAAAGGTATTTGGAATATATACATTTGTATAGAAATACACTGCATACAAAACATTAAGAATGCCTGCTCTTTCCATGATTTAGACTGAAGTGGAGGAGAAAGGTTAAAGAAGGATTTTCAAGCCTTGAGACAGTTGAGTCATGGATTGTGTGTGTGTGCTATTCACAGCATGAATGGGCAAGACAATAGATTTAAGGGCCTTTTGAACAGGTTATGGTAGTAGGTGCCAGGCGCACCAGTTTGTGTCAAGAACTGCACCGAAAGTTAGTCTCAATTTACTGCTGCTATTTAAAGACAACAGATTATGTTCCGAATTAGATTCTTGACCGTCTCTAGACTAGACAATCTCTTGAACCTTGTTGTCTCACCCAGGGACCTGGATGCCAGGGCTAAGAGCGAGCGTTACCGGGCCTTGTTCCGTCTGCCCAAGGATGAGAAGCTGGACGGACACACAGGCTGCACCCTTTGGACCCCCTTCAACAAGATGCACATCCTGGGCCAGATGTTTGTCTCTACTAACTACATCTGCTTCACTTCCAAGGAGGAGACCCTGTGCAGCCTCATCATCCCCCTTAGAGAGGTGAGTCTGGCTGGGTACAGACTCTGGTGATAGACTGTAGTCCTGGAGCTTAGTGTTGGCCCGGAGCAGTAGTCTGCACTGACTGGAGCTCTCTGGGAGTTCGGGTTGGTGACCGTTGAACTAGACTTTTGTGACAATGTTGGATGATGCCAAGACATAAATCAATGTGGGACCACTATAGATTTGAGATTTTCCATCAGGAAAGATAGGTTACCTTTGACAAGTTGTGCTGTGTGCTGCTGTAGGGGGTTACTAGCAGGGCAGTTAGAAAGAGCAGCAGCCGGCTTAACACTGGTAGGGGCTGTCACTCCCAATCTGCTTTAGTCACTGGCTGCCCCTCGCCCAGCCATTGCCATGCCAATCAGGACCCCACCCCCCCCACCCACCCTGTCACATCCTATCCCCATCAGCCATCTTAAACTACCAATCGCTGGCAGGGCAGAACGTGGATCGACTACTAATGTCTAGTGTTACGATGTGTGGCACTGAATCAATTCAGTCACCTAGTATGTGGGTTGAAGTGTTATGGTGAAATCTATTGTGTGCTTGGTATGGTATGTTGGCCTTAGGTCATTGCACATGAGAATATTGACCTATGTGGTTAGATGGTGAAATAAATCAATACACATGTGATGGGTTACTGTAATTTGTGTTCTACATCAGACACTTTCTCATATCAAATAGATGTATATCTTATGTTGCATACTCATATCTTATGACTGACGTGACTGGCGTATCTGTTGTCTGACACAACCGGGTGGTAGCAGGCTACCACCCGATTACTCAACCCTGCACCTCAGAGGCTGCTGCCCAAAATACATGGAATCACTGGTCGCTTTAATAATGTTTACTTACTGCGTTTACTCATCTCATATAATATATTTTATACTGTGTTCAATTTACTAGTATTTTAGTCAATGCCACTCCGACATTGCTCGTCCTAATATTTATATATTTTCTTAACTCCATTCTTTTACTTTAGATTTGTGTGTATTGTTGTGAATTGTTAGATACTACTGCACTGTTGGAGCTAGGAACACAAGCATTATGCTACACCTGCAATAACATCTGCTAAATATGTTTATGTGACCAATAACATTTGATTTGTTATGACTGGCATATCTGTTGTCTGACATATGACTGACATCTATTGTGACTGACATATCTGTTGTGACTGATACATGAATGACATATCTGTTGTGACAGACCTCTGTGTGTCTGTCCCTTCCAGGTGACGATAGTGGAGAAGGCAGACAGCTCCAACTTTTTCCCCAGCCCAGTGTCCATCAGCACCAAGAACAGGATGACCTTCCTGTTCGCCAACCTCAAGGACCGTGACTTCCTGGTCCAGAGGATCTCTGACTTCCTGCAGCAGACCACCTCCAAGATCTACTTCGAGAGGGAGACCACCGGGAGTGTGAACAGCTCCGACGATGAGGTGAGGGCACATCTATGTCATTGTATATCTAGGATGTTGTACATCATTTAGGTCTATACTCATCCACAACTGCTCCCCAAGTTTGCTGATAAGTCTCCCTCTACTCCAGGTCTTCAGTAAATACTTAGCATGATTATTATCACAGGTCTCTGATCAGCTCTTATCATAAAGCACACTGCATTAACTATCCTTACCCTGATCCTGGACTTGTTCTTCTCTCCACCAGGTGTATTCTCAGTATTATTAGTTTGGCATCTCATCACAGGTCTCAGAACAGTTGTTATGATAAACTCATGATAATTGACTGCATTAACAATCTCCTAATTCTGATCCTGTGTCTCTCTCTCCCCTAGGTGTACTCCCAGCAGGGCTCTCTCCTCTCCAGCAGTCCCCAACGCAGCAGTCTGGGCTCAGAGGGCTCCTCCGAGGGTGAGCGCCAGTTTAACCTCAATGACAACAGCGTGCCCACCGCCACCCAGGCCCTCATGACCATGTACCGCCGCCGCTCGCCGGAGGAGTTCAACCCCAAACTGGTACGGTCAATAAATGTTCTGTTCACATGTTGGGGGCTCCTGAGTGGCGCAGCGGTCTAAGGCACTGCATCTCAGTGCTAGAGGTGTCACTACAGACCCTGGTTCGATTCCAGGCTGTATCACAACCGGCTGTGATTGGAAGTCTCATAGGACAGCGCACAATTGGCCCAGCGTCATCCGGGTTTGGTTGGGGTAGGAATGTTCTAATTGTAAATTAGAATTTGTCCTTAACTGACATGCCTAGTTAAATAAACATGTGGTCGAACACAAGAAGATGCTATAGTAGAGAATTGGAATGATTGCACATGATTGATGGAACTGAACTTGGACTAAATTCATTGAGTTGAAACATTTATTTACAGTGACAAAATATTGTAACAAACTGTAATTGCGTGTATATACCTGCATGCTGAATAATCCATTGGGAATCCAATTTCTGCATGTAGTAACCTGAGGCTTTTCCCAAGCCTCAAATCAAATTGTATTGCTTGCGTACAACTATTTAGCAGATGTGATTGCGGGTATAGCGAAGTGCTTGTGTTCCGAGCTCCAACAGTGTGGTAATATCTAACAATACACAACAAAGCGAAGTTGCTTAGGAGCCAGAAACAGAGCGGCCATGTCTGTCGGTGCCATCAGTGTGTCAACCTTGATCTAAAACAAAGCTTGGCTTAGTCAGTGTGTTCTGTTCCTGCGCTAACCTCCAGCTGGCTTTGCATTGCACAGTACAAAGGCCTGCAGGGAAGTTGCAGATGTAGACCAAGGAAGGGGGAAGTGTGTGGAAAGTATATTAAATCCGAGTTAATTGAAGTAAATAAAGCCTTAATGAAATTCTTCAGAGACCTCTAGGGGAGTATTTGTGCTGCATACGTCTGTCGAAAGTTAGAGATATTGTTTAGGCTTTGAAGGCTCTCTGGCTCGTTATTTAATGAGGTGGTTTTTTGCCTCCTACGAACCATCCTGATCTCTCTCGCTTACATTCTGCGTGTATTGAAACAATGTAAGCGTGTCTACTTTCTCTCACTCTCTCTGTCCTTGAACATCATTCTGTAGTTCTCTCTAAGGGGAGCTTTACTGGCATGAAATGTCTCGACATTTCTCTTTCTTTCTCCAACACATGCAAGATTATTAACTGTCAATGACAATTTTTCCCCAGGCCAAGGAGTTCCTGAAGGAACAGGCGTGGAAGAACCACATCACTGAGTACGGCCAGGGGGTGTGTATGTACCGTACAGAGAAGACCAAGGACCTGGTGCTTAAAGGCATCCCAGAGAACATGAGGGGAGAGCTGTGGCTGCTCTTCTCCGGTGAGGCCAACAGTCGCACGCGTTCTCACAAACAGTCCGGCGTGGGCATGATCTCACAATGCGCACTCTCATTCACTGTACATAGTCATTTGTATATTACATTATGCCCCCCGGTTCTTGACATTCATATACTCGACTTTCACTCATTCGGTATCTCCACAAGCCGTGCTGACACACACACTCAAAGACCACAGATAGACAGTACTACGTGCTCATACACCAACTCCTAACCTGCATTCGGCATCGTGTGGTGGGACCACACATCTCATTACTATAGTTATTGTTATCACAGGAGGAAAAACACATCAGATTTTAGTTTTGGGTTTTCCCAAACCACCTTTTGTGGTATGAGCACAGAATGGTTCATCATCCAGGTGTATTAGAAGTATTGACAGTCAAATATTAGCTTTTCTTTCAGTGTACATATGGATTTGGGTAGCCTCATTAAACATGCATTAGCTTGGCCTTGGCAACGCATTCCATTCTCATCTCCTGCCTGAGCAGCAGTATCGTACTGTATCTAACCTGTAACTGGGCTGCATGCTTCACGTCCACTGCTACAGCATATTACAGTGAGAGCACACATTCTATAGTCTGCTTACTGTACGCCAAACTGAACACTGTCAGTCTGGTTTAACCAGGCTTTACAAACACAGCAGCTTATATAGGGGTTGTGTTAGAGACGTAGGCCTACATTGTGACCACTGTAGCTGACCTATATAAATAAACCTGAAGAACCAGTTGGCCTACAGGGAGAGTCACTGCTGAGATCACCAAACGATGTTTTATACTTCAGCCTCTTCTTCCTGGAGGAAATGCCTTGCACCCACGCGACAGCACTAACAGTTAGCGACTATCTACCTGCTCTTTCCGTCCCCTAGTGACCTACTTGTGGTACCTTCCGCAGTCGCCATGGCAGCCATACATCTGCACTTCCTGGATGGACTGGTGTGTTTACATGTTAGCCTAGCGTCTCTGTTGGCGAAGCTCGCTAGCTGTGTTTTTATGTGGAAGAAGATGCAGCATTTGAATGCAAACTCTATACTTTTCCCTCTACTCACACTCACTGTCACAGTGGGAACTGTTGATAAGCCTGAGTTTGACTGCGCTAGAAGAGTGAGTTTGAGGGTGTTATGATTCAACAGACTTTTACCCAGGACCGCCCCCCCCACCCCCTCCCCTCTTAATGGTTTAGCCTGTGTTGTTGTTACTGCTTCCACAGCTGGGAGTACGGAAGGGGAGGGCTATAAAGGCACTAAGGTTTCAGTGTAGAAGGGATTCTGCCTAAAGTGAGAGTGGAAGGCTTACAACTGCATGTCTACTGGCTGCTTACCACATCCCTCCGTTAGTAGAGATGGAGTGAGCAATGGCTTGAGTTCTGGTTTCATCACTCTAACCATTTCTGAAACTGATTACATTGAATATGCAATGCCATTGCAATGCTAGCCTAACTTAGCCAGGTGTAAAATAATCCCCTATATGGTCTTGAAGATAATCAAAAAATAACTGTTGGGGGGAGGTTCTCTTCTGCACCAATCCAGTAAATGTGGAGGAGTTAAGATGTTGCGTTAACGTCCAATTGCGGAAGTCGCATCACAGGCTCTCTTTCCATTTCCCCCTGAAAACCTTGGGCCTGACATTAACTTTGTTTCACCAGACCAATTTTTTTAAACAGCAATTGGCTGATGGTCTGGTGCCAATGGGCCTCGTTTAACACTATACTAACTGTGGTAACTATATCCCGCCCCAGGGGCGATCAACGAGATGGCGACCCACCCTGGCTACTATGAGGACCTGGTAGAGAAGTCTATGGGAAAGTACAACCTGGCCACAGAGGAGATCGAGAGAGACCTGCACCGCTCCCTCCCTGAACACCCAGCCTTCCAGAACGAGATGGGGATCGCTGCCCTACGAAGGGTCCTTACTGCCTACGCCTTCAGAAACCCCAACATAGGCTACTGCCAGGTACACGCATGGTATATAGTAGACACGCATGGTATATAGTAGACACGCATGGTATATAGTAGACACGCATGGTATATAGTAGACACGCATGGTATATAGTAGACACGCATGGTATATAGTAGACACGCATGGTATATACACTGCTCAAAAAAAATAAAGGGAACACTAAAATAACACATCCTAGATCTGAATGAATGAAATATTCTTATTAAATACTTTTTTCTTTACATAGTTGAATGTGCTGACAACAAAATCACACACAAATTATCAATGGAAATCAAACTTATCAACCCATGGAGGTCTGGATTTGGAGTCACACTCAAAATTAAAGTGGAAAACCACACTACAGGCTGATCCAACTTTGATGTAATGTTCTTAAAACAAGTCAATATGAGGCTCAGTAGTGTCTGTGGCCTCCACGTGCCTGTATGACCTCCCTATAACGCCTGGGCATGCTCCTGATAAGGTGGCGGATGGTCTCCTGAGGGATCTCCTCCCAGACCTGGAATAAAGCATCCGCCAACTCCTGGACAGTCTGTGGTGCACCTTGGTGTTGGTGGATGGAGCGAGACATGATGTCCCAGATGTGCTCAATTGGATTCAGGTCTGGGGAACAGCATCAATGCCTTCCTCTTGCAAGAACTGCTGACACACTCCAGCCACATGAGGTCAAGCATTGTCTTGCATTAGGAGGAACCCAGGGTCAACCGCACCAGCATATGGTCTCACAAGGGGTCTGAGGATCTCATCTCGGTACCTAATGGCAGTCAGGCTACCTCTGGCGAGCACATGGAGGGCTGTGCGGCCCCCCCAAAGAAATGCCACCCCACACCGGTCATGCTGGAGGATGTTGCAGGCAGCAGAACGTTCTCCAGACTCTGTCACATGTGCTCAGTGTGAACCTGCTTTCATCTGTGAAGAGCACAGGGCGCCAGTGGCGAATTTGCCACTCTTGGTGTTCTCTGGCAAATGACAAACGTCCTGCACGGTGTTGGGCTGTAAGCACAACCCCCACCTGTGGACGTCGGGCCCTCATACCACCCTCATGGAGTCTGTTTCTGACCGTTTGAGCAGACACATGCACATTTGTGGCCTGCTGGAGGTCATTTTGCAGGGCTCTGGCAGTGCTCCTCCTTGCACAAAGGCGGAGGTAGTGGTCCTGCTGCTGGGTTGTTGCCTACTCCACGTCTCCTGATGTACTGGCCTGTCTCCTGGTAGCGCCTCCATGCTCTGGACACTACGCTGACAGACACAGCAAACCTTCTTGCCACAGCTCGCATTGATGTGCCATCCTGGATGAGCTGCACTACCTGAGCCACTTGTGTGGGTTGTAGACTCCGTCTCATGCTACCACTAGAGTGAAAGCACCGCCAGCATTCAAAAGTGACCAAAACATCAGCCAGGAAGCATAGGAATTGAGAAGTGGTCTGTGGTCCCCACCTGCAGAACCACTCCTTTATTGGGGGTGTCTTGCTAATTGCCTATAATTTCCACCTGTTGTCTATTCCAATTGCACAACAGCATGTGAAATGTATTGTCAATCAGTGTTGCTTCCTAAGTGGACAGTTTGATTTCACAGAAGTGTGATTGACTTGGAATTACATTGTTGTTTAAGTGTTCCCTTTATTTTTTTGAGCAGTGTAGTATACACACATGGTATATAGTATACACACATGATATATAGTATACGCACACAGACGCACCAGTCCTGTCACTCAAGATCCACTGCCAAAGTAGACGTCCGTCCAGGTAAGCAGAACGTCACAAGATTACTTCAAAACCGGCCTCTAGGGGCAATGTTGGCGCTATTACCTTTAAGTCCTGTGGACAGGGATGGCGGATGGGCGTAAGCTGCGAGCTCCGGCTCTGAAAGTCACGTGTTCAGTCCCAGCGCTAAGCACTATTTTTGTCTATCCCAAACCTTAACCCTTAACTTAACCATTCAGAATGAATGCCTAATCTTCAAAATGTTATGTTTGTGGACAAACATCTGATTCTGCAGTGAGATCGTGAGAGCTTGTTACACACACACTTATTTTACAACACAAACATTCACACTGCTCTTCAGTTTATAAATGGTCAAGTCACATAGTAGTTTGCCACTTCTATAGCTGTCCTGACTCCCCCACGGGTCCCTAATCTTGGTTCCCCCTGCGGGTCGAAGCCATGCAGTTCCCTCTTGACTGCTGGTCCATCTGTTAGCAGCTTGAAACTCTGAAGACGTTTAACCCAGGCTGAACACTGTAGTCCAGACCTACTGTCACATAGCTGTTTAAATAGATTTTTGTTTTGCTTTTTGAAGGGCTTTGAGATTCTGTGAAGAAAAGCGCTATAGAAGTTGAATGTATTATTCTGAATAATCTTGGTGGTTCTTCCTAGGCCATGAACATTGTGACGTCGGTGCTGCTGCTGTATGCTAAAGAGGAGGAGGCCTTCTGGCTGCTGGTGGCTCTGTGTGAGCGAATGCTGCCTGACTACTACAACACCAGGGTCGTAGGTCAGTTGGAAGCTTCTGGAATGAGGCTGTAGTAGGGCAATGGGTGGCTTTGTGGTCGACTGGTGTGTTTGCCTCTGAGTTTTTAACTTCTCAGTCTCAGTGTCTCTATTTTATGTTTTGTGTTCAGATGTGTGTATGTGTCCCTCAGTCTTTGTGCATATCTGTTGGCATCGTTCTCCCTCTTACTGCATCAGTGTCCGCATAGGCCTATTTTTTTCTGTCTTGCTAACCTCCCACTTCTCCTTCTCCAGGAGCTCTGGTAGACCAGGGTGTTTTTGAGGAGCTGGCCAGGGAGTACGTCCCTGAACTCTACGACTGCATGCAGGACCTGGGAGTCATCTCTACCATTTCCCTCTCCTGGTTCCTCACCCTGTTCCTCAGTGTCATGCCCTTCGAGAGTGCCGTGGTGGTGGTCGACTGCTTCTTCTACGAGGGCATCAAGGTCATCTTCCAGCTGGCGCTCAACGTGCTGCACGCCAACATCCACCAGCTGCTGGGGGCCAAGGACGATGGAGAGGCCATGACCGTGCTGGGAAGGTGAGGACGGGTGGGGGTGGAAGACCGACAAGGGGCCAAAGATATTAAAACGGGGCTTTTCAATTTCGGTCCTGGAGGGCAGAAACACTTCTTGATTTGTTTCTACCTGGTAGTTAATTGTATTCACCTGGTGCACCAGGTCTGATGAAAACCAGAAGGGTTTTTAGCCCTGCAGTACCAGAATTCGAACAGCCCTGGACTAAAGGGACATGATTGGTAGGCCAACTCATGACTGGAACCCTGAACCTAACCTGAACTAAAACTAAAACCCTAACCTTTTCCCTGACCTTAATCCTAACCATAACCAATTAGGTCATTCAACATGGGTTTGCTGGTCAGTCATGGTACTTTAGTTTTTCACTCAAAGAGCAGACCCCATGAGTCGGGTCAAAGGTCAAATTGTGTTGGCGGAAGTGACACGAGAGATAATCTTGTTTTGAAACACTGCAGTAAGAAGACTTCTTAATTCAATTAAAGCTTGATATTGATAAGCTGTCAATATAAAGGATTTGGTTGTGTGACACGTTTGTGTGTAGGTACCTGGACAGCGTGTCCAATAAGGACAGCACCCTGCCTCCCATCCCCCACCTGCACTCCCTGCTGACAGACGATGGGGATCCCCACCCGGAGGTGGACATCTTCAAGCTGGTCCGCAGCTCCTACGAGGTGAGTCTCCTCAACATGACCAGGGCATCGTCATTCAATTACTCCTTCAATCTGTCAGAGATGGGGTCAATTAAGTTTAAATGGAATTCAGCCCAACCCTGCTTCCTAGACCCAAGTGTATTCACTGGTAGAACTGTCACTCTGTTTTGACCTTTACTCTGGCTGGTGATTATGCAGTCTCAGTGAATATCCCAGCCGTAGGATAGCAGCAGTGTTGACATCTCTCTCTCGGTCCCGTGTGGCTGTTTGTAGAAGTTTGGCTCCATCCGGGCAGACGTGATCGAGCAGATGCGCTTCAAACAGAGGCTAAGGGTCATCCAGACCATCGAGGATACCACCAAACGCAACGTGGTAACGACCCCTGCTATTACACACACTGTATGGTACAACAGATGTTGGGTGTGGAGGATTTCAAGTCATTTTAAGCCATTGTTTCTGATTGTATTCAATGCTGGTTAGTTCTGATGTCCTCACACAGGTCCTAAATCCACTGTTCTCTTTCAGGTCAGAACCATTGTCACGGAGACTGCCTTCAGCATCGACGAACTGGAGGAGCTCTACGTTCTGTTCAAGGTGAGTGACAGCCATGCTGTAGCCAATATGAACTAAATGGAACTGACCTCTAACCAATAGGAACTTAAAGGAACTCATCTCTTCCTGTATTGCTTTTCCTCAGCCTCCCTTTCTCTTTGGCAGGGCGTCTCATTTCTCCTAGCTCTCACATAGTGCCCTGCTGCCACGGCAACGCTGAATTATGGGCTGTAGTTGGAGCCGGTACTTAATATCCATAGAGACAGACCTAAAACCCTGGCAATAGCATTTTACTCTTCATCCATTAACACAACGGACGCTCACTGCTCAGTCCTGTTAGAGGACATGGAGAAAGACGGATGAGTCTTCAGCACAGTTCTAATGGTCAGGGGTGCTGGTATAAGATGTGAGAAGTAGAGAACTTTTAATACCCAATGTTGTGCAATGTTCGCATTGTTCTCTGTTGATATCATGTACTTATCCATTAGAAACTTGTGCAAAGCAATTCAGCGGTATCTATATGCATTTCCTCACCTTGGGTGACCACATTTCCCCACATTTTGCATAGGTATCACCATTTGGTCTCATTCCACCTCGCTTCTTTATACTTCAACATTTTATAGAAAACTGCTACATAAATGTAATATATTTCTTTCATTCACATTAAAACCCTGTTGAATCTATCAAATCTATTTCTACCATCTTCATTCTCCAGGCGGAACACCTGACCAGCTGCTATTGGGGCGGAACGGGTGGCAGCAACCCTACGGAGCGCCACGACCCCAGCCTGCCCTACCTGGAGCAGTACCGCATCGACCTGGAGCAGTTCAGGGGGCTGTTCTCTCTGCTCTTCCCCTGGGCCCCTGTCAACGGGGCCCAAGCAGACCCCCTGGCCCTGCGCTTCTTCAGGCTCCTGGACCATAACGGAGACTCTCTGATTAATTTCCGGGAGTTTATTAGTGGACTGAGTGAGTATTGGTGGAGGTGGGTGAGGGGGTGTATCAAATAGAAGTTGACTAATGATTGTAGCAACTGGTCAAAATGGATATTAAGTCTATATACAGTGCCTTGTGAAAGTATTCGGCCCCCTTGAACTTTGCGACCTTTTGCCACATTTCAGGCTTCAAACATAAAGATATAAAACTGTATTTTTTTGTGAAGAATCAACAACAAGTGGGACACAATCATGAAGTGGAACGACATTTATTGGATATTTCAAACTTTTTTAACAAATCAAAAACTGAAAAATTGGGCGTGCAAAATTATTCAGCCCCTTTACTTTCAGTGCAGCAAACTCTCTCCAGAAGTTCAGTGAGGATCTCTGAATGATCCAATGTTGACCTAAATGACTAATGATGATAAATACAATCCATCTGTGTGTAATCAAGTCTCCGTATAAATGCACCTGCACTGTGATAGTCTCAGAGGTCCGTTAAAAGCGCAGAGAGCATCATGAAGAACAAGGAACACACCAGGCAGGTCCGAGATACTGTTGTGAACATCCCAAGGAGCACTGTGCAAGCGATAATATTGAAATGGAAGGAGTATCAGACCACTGCAAATCTACCAAGACCTGGCCGTCCCTCTAAACTTTCAGCTCATACAAGGAGAAGACTGATCAGAGATGCAGCCAAGAGGCCCATGATCACTCTGGATGAACTGCAGAAATCTACAGCTGAGGTGGGAGACTCTGTCCATAGGACAACAATCAGTCGTATATTGCACAAATCTGGCCTTTATGGAAGAGTGGCAAGAAGAAAGCCATTTCTTAAAGATATCCATAAAAAGTGTCGTTTAAAGTTTGCCACAAGCCACCTGGGAGATACACCAAACATGTGGAAGAAGGTGCTCTGGTCAGATGAAACCAAAATTGAACTTTTTGGCAACAATGCAAAACGTTATGTTTGGCGTAAAAGCAACACAGCCCATCACCCTGAACACACCATCCCCACTGTCAAACATGGTGGTGGCAGCATCATGGTTTGGGCCTGCTTTTCTTCAGCAGGGACAGGGAAGATGGTTAAAATTGATGGGAAGATGGATGGAGCCAAATACAGGACCATTCTGGAAGAACCTGATGGAGTCTGCAAAAGACCTGAGACTGGGACGGAGATTTGTCTTCCAACAAGACAATGATCCAAAACATAAAGCAAAATCTACAATGGAATGGTTCAAAAATAAACATATCCAGGTGTTAGAATGGCCAAGTCAAAGTCCAGACCTGAATCCAATCGAGAATCTGTGGAAAGAACTGAAAACTGCTGTTCTCAAATGCTCTCCATCCAACCTCACTGAGCTCGAGCTGTTTTGCAAGGAGGAATGGGAAAAAATGTCAGTCTCTCGATGTGCAAAACTGATAGACATACCCCAAGCGACTTACAGCTGTAATCGCAGCAAAAGGTGGCGCTACAAAGTATTAACTTAAGGGGGCTGAATAATTTTGCACGCCCAATTTCTCCGTTTTTGATTTGTTAAAAAAGTTTGAAATATCCAATAAATGTCATTCCACTTCATGATTGTGTCCCACTTGTTGTTGATTCTTCACAAAAAAATACAGTTTTATATCTTTATCTTTGAAGCCTGAAATGTGGCAAAAGGTCGCAAAGTTCAAGGGGGCCGAATACTTTCGCAAGGCACTGTAGACATAATGAAATGTTATGACAAATTATCACATCTATGGTGTATTTCAGGTGTTTTATGCCATGGGGATCTGACTGAGAAACTGAAGCTCCTGTACAAGATGCATGTGATTCCTGGTAAGTATGTGTGTGTGTACTGTTCACAGAGAGGGAAAGAAGTCCAGAGGGAAATCTATACTCCTTATATGCTGTCATAACTGAGTGAGGGGGAGGATGTTTTAAGGATAGGGGATTGGATTTCTTTACTGTAAAGGAGCAAAGATGAATTATTTTGTTCTCTCCCTCGCTTGGTTGAGCATATGGAGCACCAACCGCAGCTTCCCTTCTCAAGACACACACAGCAGTATTTTCACTCTGCTGGAAATCTACCTCTCAATCAGAAGAGCTTTCATGGCTCTCTGGCTCAGGTCGCGTTAAATCCCTGTATAACAGCAAAGCCTGAAGCAGCTATTGTTTTGGTTCTCGGAATGATGGGGTTAGCTTTTTTCCTTTGCCAGCCTCAAGGAAACATGGAAATATTGTCTCTGGCAGAATGATATATGTTGAGAACTAACAGATGTTTAGCGAGAAGAGGATATAGAAATGACTTCAGACTTATGATCAAACATTGGGATGTGTGAGGCCTCGAGGGAAAGATAATGATAAATGGATACAATTTATATTGCACTTTTTCAACTGCAGTGTTTGAGGCGTTATGATAACGCCCCTTACAGCACTTGGAAAGGTGCTATATAAATGCTATCAATTATAATACAACATTTTAGGCCTTAACATTTTTATCTTCCTGTCCCCTCCCAGAGGTGACCCATGAGCAGGAACCAGACTCTGCCTTCGAGGCCACCCAGTACTTCTTTGAGGACATCACCCCAGAAACTTCCAATGGTAGGCCATGTCCTCATCAACACGCCAGAGGTTACACAATGTTTGCACCCCAAATTGCACCCTTTTCCCTGTATAGTCCACTAATGTTGACCAGAGCCTTATGTGCTCTCAATCACAGTCACACTCCACTCATGGCATGCATCAACCTATTTCAACCTCCCACTTTTTTTGTCTTCTCCAGATAACTTCCTAATGTGTCCTTTGACCTTTGCACTCTTGACCTTTCCCTTCCTCCAGGCCTTGACCCCAAGTGCAAGAGCGAGAAGGATGATGGCTTTGTCAGGGTCACGTTCAAGACTGAGAAAGGTACGCACTGCTATGAAACAGTTATGAGACATGCGTATCTATCGCTAGTTTGTAAATGCTCCAATCTAAATGATAATACCTTAAGCCACAAAGTCTACCATTCATGTTCCTTTTTTTGTTGCAAAGGTCTTTATTTACTGTACCTCAAGAACACCCATTTCACTGTAAGGAACTTAGCTGTAGCTCTCTAATCTCCCTCCTATTTGAAATGATTTCAAACCATTTGACTCCATACACACACATCCCAAAAGTCTGGGATGAAAAGGGGAAGCACTGTTACTTTTCTATGTATCATGTTTTCTTGGAGCAAAAATTGTCTACGGTCGCTGATTAGGGACGATATACTTACTGATTTTCCAGACAATAAAATTCCCATTAAAGCAATAGATTCCTAATAGAATTGAACAGTCTCAAAGTGCAACTGGGAGTGTTGCATGTTAAATGGTCCCCAAGCTAGGCCTGCATGCCACTTCAGTTTATTGAGGGCATTATTGGTGCATGTTCTCTTATTCATTCAACACTTTTTACTTGACAACAGCACATACATTAGTTGTTGTTATGGCCTCCTATAAATAGTCTGTGCCAGGCTGCTAGCTTTTAACTCTTAACGGCCACCTCTGTTTCTACAGTGAAGAAACTGCACACCCCTGACTACCGCCACTACCTGAGGCTGTGGAACCAGGGCACCAAGAACAAACTGGACAACATGAAGGATCTGCCCAAACTCAACCAGGTAAGAGCATTAAGAACCACTCTACCTCCCCAGGGGGAGTCAGTGGAGTCCACTTGATCAATGTGGCTGTGTGAGGCTATGAAATTGTGTGCCGTGCCAATGAATCTACCTCATCTTCCTTCCCAGGCTAACCTGTATGTCTTCCTCTCTCTCTCTCCTTCAGAGCCAGTTCATAGAGCTGTGCAAGACACTGTACAACATGTTCAGCGAGGACGCCCAGGAGCAGGAGCTGTACCACGCCACGGCCACCGTCACCAGCCTGCTGCTGGAAATGGGCGAGGTGGGCAAGCTCTTCTGCCATTCCAAGGACCAGGAGGAGCAGGACCAGGATGATCCAGAGGAGGCCAAAACCAGTGGGCCAGCCCGAGATGGAGGGACCAGGCCTGGGGGTGTCTTCCAGCAGAGGGGCCAGGGAGAGGGAGAGAAGGAGAGCCAGGCCAGGCCCTGTGGCCCTGCGAAGAGGGATGGCAGGGGCGAGCAGCTGTCTGCCATGGAGGACATTAAGCTGGAGGACTCGTCCCCGAAGGACACAGGGACATCGTCCTCCATGCTCATCTCAGATGACGAGACCAAAGATGACACGTCCATGTCGTCCTACTCTGTGCTCAGCGGTGGCTCCCATGAGCTCGACGACAAGCTTCACTGCGAGGACATTAATGACGACACGGTCCTGGTGCGCAGCAAGAACGGGCCCCATGGTGGAGGGGTAGGGAACGGGCTTCACGGTGAAGGTGGGCCCCATGGCAGAGATGGGGGGCTGCCTCACAGCACCAGCATAGATAAAGACTGGGCCATCACCTTTGAGCAGTTCCTGGCATCGGTGCTCACTGAGCAGGCCCTGGTGCTTTACTTCGAGAAGCCAGTGGAGGTGGCCGCACGTATCACCAATGCCAAGAATGTGAGGAAAGTGGGGTGCTCCCTACTGTCCGCTAGCGACTATGAGATCTCCCTGTCTGGGTAACTAATGCCTCAATGAAAAAGAGAATTTACAGAGACAGACTCTTGCTCTGTAGGTTGACTGCTTCGGAAAACAGGGAAACATGTCATGTAAATGTACAACGTGAAAAACCAAGTCTTCTCCTCTTTGTTGGGTGACAAGAATGACAGTCTGCTAGAACTGATAAGTCTAACATTTGTGTGCAATACTATAAGAGTAAAAAAATCAAATAAATACCTGCTCTTAGCAATGTATTTTACCAGATGTCAACAACCTGTTTTATCTTTAGGGTTAGAAGATTCTGTGCACAGATGGACCAGGGAAGGACAAAAAGGGCTTTATTGACCTTTGACCTCAAAAGGAATTCAGGCAGAGCTGTGGTGTGTGTACTGTACATGTATTAGCTGTGCTTGCTGTACTTTATATGAAGTCATGTATACATGTTACTACTAATAATAGCTAAACCAGTTAGACTACTACGTATCATGATGTTTAAGTCTTACAGACCACCAGCCCAGTCCAGGAGTGGCCTGTCACAGTCCCAGAGGAACACTGCTCAGTCGTTGTAGAGTTCTGTCACCTGCTTACTCATTAGCCGCTAGGCTAATTGACTAACAGCAACCTGTGGGGCAGTTGTACTCACTGCTAATCTATTAGCCGCTAATTTACACTAGAAACAATGGTTAAGCGGGGTAGCATCCGTTAGCTACAATGAAGTGACTGTACTTCTAGAGTTGGGAAGATTAGTTGCTGCCGCTTCAGGATAACCCACACTTGCACTGGAATGAAATATGAATGGTGGTGAAAGCTTTATCTGACTAGATGTACTTCAGTAAATTCACTAAGGAAAACACTGTTTAGATTTCATTCGTGTGGTAGCTTAGCCTGCATACTGAACTGTAGAGCACACGCACTTTGTTTTATCAGGAAAAAATGACATTTACAACATCTTTCCTTTTAATTCCATAAGCATGTTTTCTGCCTTTTTTCTGTGCCACTCCTGCACTCGTCGTCAGCACACTCCAAAAGCTTTTCTTTTCTTTTTTTAAACAAAGTTTTTGAACTTTTTGCTCTGTATATTTTTACGCTGTTTTATATATTTTTTTGTTCCAATGTGAATGATTTTGTCATGTACAAAGGTCATGATTTTAAGTGTACCACTTCAACTAATTAAAACATGTAGAATGAACGGTCTTACGCTACATATTAAAAATGTCTCGTCTCTTTATGGGATTTATCAGTTAGGGTTGCTCATACTGTAGCCTGGGATAAATATTGATACGCTCTGTTTCGACATTGAGAGGGGAAGACAGATCTATACAGAGATGGAGACAGAGCACCCTCTGCTGGAGAAGAGAATGTTCCAGAATCAGACCCAAAATCCTGTAATGCCACCAAAGAGAAGGATAAATGAGGATGCTTTCATAAGGCTGTTTATCATTGAAAGAATGTCAGTTCCTGTCTACTTAAGGGGGTGGCTCTCCCATAGACACCAATGCGATAGCAGTTGGGTCTGGTCTACTCAGCTCCATTTGAAACAAGAAAAAAATGAGGGAGTAGAATATCTGATGCCACCACTGCAAATACTTTTCTCTTTTCTACCTAAGTGAAGGGTTAATGGCTAACATTTTTCCAATTCTCTAGCTTCGACAATGGTGCGCAGTGTCAGTGTGGGAGACATGCTGAAATAGAGACTTTGTCACATACAGGTTGTTTGTGAAATCTCTCGCTTCTCATCTGCTGCTCTGCAGATGCTTGGGGGTGTGGTTCAGGTTGACCAATAAGAGCTTGCCATTGTAATGCATATGGGAACATTCTCTAGCAATGATTAATCCATTAACGTAGTAATGGATTGGGTTGAAGTGTTTACTGGTCTGCTAATACGTCATTCTCTGTCCTCCTTTGACTGCAGTTATGTAATAATTGTTCATCCCAGGACCTGAGCAAACGCATCATGTCCCTAAATTATGGATTCAAAGGTCATTAGAATGTAGAACAGGGTTTCCCAAACTCGGTCCTGGGGCCCCCCTGGGTACACGTGTTTGCCCTTGCACTACACAGCTGATTCAGGACCGACTTTGGGAAACTGATGTAGAACACTGGATTTTAATTCATGTTCTGTGTTAGGATAAAGAATTTGATTTATTAAATTATTAACATCTAATTAATCATGTGTGATGCTGAATGATAGTGTAGATTTCTTTTTTTACCATTCGTCCCAGAGCCTACACGGTAGAGAGCCTACATAGTCTTATGTGTGGTAGCAAACAATGTCCCCAATTCCCTCTTGCTTTTAGGATTATTTTCTGTTTTTTACTCCAATCACTGTTTTTTCCTCTTTGTCCACAGGGGTAATATGTTAACCAATAATGTTCTGTTTATCAAGTTCTCATTCCTGTGTGTTTACCATGAACCTGGGTGGTCAGCCTAAACTCGCTTCTTAACACCCGGAAGCTAGCCGCACCAATGTGCCTGAGGAAGCACTGTTCAACTGACGCCCGAGGTCGGCATGCAGGTTGCAGGTGTTTTCCCTCTCTCCCTCTTCAGCTCAGCTACTGAGAAACGCCACCTTATGTAAAAGACATGATCGGGAGTCAACCCTCCCCCCAACCCGGATGATGCTGGCCCAATTGTGTGCTGCGCTATGGGACTCACGATCATGGCCGGTTGTGATACAGCCTGGGATCGAACCCGGGTCTGTAGTGATGCCTCTAGCACTGCCTTAGTGCCTTAGACCTCTGTGCCACTCGGGAGGCCCAGGGTCAGTTTTGTCTTTTACATAAGGTGGCGTTTCTCAGTAGCTGAGCTGAAGAGGGAGAGAGGGAAAACACCCTGCTGTTAGGCAATACTCTTATCAGCCCCATTTGACATTTAGTCCCTAGTTCACGTCACAACCCTCCCACTTCTGTCACCTCTGTATATTGACCGAGAGGCAAACTCTTCACTCAACATGTACCAGCATTACGATTTGAACGGTTCTGGGACATCAGTCCATTCCAACATGTGCTCAAACATTTTGTCTCCCTAAAAACACCAGTGACATGTAACTTATTGTAGAGAATTAAGGTAGCTGCTAGCATGGTTAAACCAGACTGAACACTACAGCCTGGTATGTTTAAACGTCTCTATCAATAGGCAGCCGATCCAAATAAAGCCAACTATCTCACCTGGTCTCTCACAATTTCATCAGGAACACCAGTTACCTTTTGACAGACTGTCATGAATCTGGCTGTTAGCCAATTAAACTCTCCCACCTTAAGCCCCTGTCCTCCACACCCTAACTCCTATTGGCTGAGAGCTTAGACAAGCCTCTCGACAGCTGGTACGATGGGTCCCCTGCTTGTTACTGATGTTATTGCTAGAAATGTTGTAGATAAGCAACATATTGTTGTAATGAAGTTAATGATTACATTCAGTAAACCCATCTTCGTGTTACTGATACTTCTGATATTCATATAGGTCTGCTGGTAGCTGTGGGGTGAACAGAGTAAAAGAGCCCCAGTGGTTCCAAATACTCTGTGGTAGAATACTCTGTCTTTCAAAAATACTCTGTCTTTCAAAGATAATTCGTAAAAATCCAAATAACTTCACAGATCTTCACTGTAAAGGGTTTAACCACAGCTTCCCATGCTTGTTCAATGAACCATAAACAATTAATGAACATGCACCTGTGGAACGGTCGTTAAGACACTGACAGCTTACAGACGGTAGGCAATTAAGGTCAGAGTTGTGAAAACGTAGGACACTAAAGAGGTATTTCTACTGACTCTGAAAAACACAAAAAAAAACGTGCAACAACACCTGCACAGGATCGGTACATCTGAACATCACACCTGCGGGACAGGTGCAGGATGGCTACAACAACTGCTCGAGTTACACCAGGAACGCACAATCCCTCCATCAGTGCTCCGACTGTCCGCAATAGGCTGAGAAAGGCTGGACTGGGGGCTTGTAGGCCTGTTGTAGTAAGGCAGGTCCTCACCAGACATCACCGGCAACAACGTCGCCTATGGGCACAAACCCACCGTCGCTGGACCAGACAGGACTAGCAAAAAGTGCTCTTCGCTGACGTGTTGCAGTTTAGTCTCACCAGGGCTGATGGTCGGATTCTCGTTTATCGTCGAAGGAATGAGCGTTACACCGAGGCCTGTACTCTGGAGCGGGAGCGATTTGGAAGTGGATGGTCTGTCATGGTCTCGGGCGGTGTGTCACAGCATCATCGGACTGAGCTTGTTGTCATTGCAGGCAATCTCAAAGCTGTGTGTTACAGGGAAGACATCCTCCTCCCTCATGTGGTACCCTTCCTGCAGGCTCATCCTGACATGACCCTCAAGCATGACAATGCCACCAGCCATACTGCTCAGTCTGTGCGTGATTTCCTGCAAGACAGGAATGTCAGGGTTCTGCCATGGCCAGCGAAGAACCCAGATCTCAATCCCATTGAGCACATCTGGGACCTGTTGGATCGGAGGGTGAGGGCTAGGGCCATTCCCCACAGAAATGTCCAGGAATTTGCAGGTGCCTTAGTGGAAGAGTGGGGTAACATCTCACAGCAAGAACTGGCAAATCTGGTGCAGTCCATGAGGAGGAGATGCACTGCAGTAATTAATGCAGCTGGTGGCCACACCAGATACAGATACTTTTGACCCCCCCTCCATTTATGTTAGTCACATGTCTGTGGAACTTGTTCAGTTTATGACTCAGTTGTTGAATCTTGTTGTGTTCCAACAAATATTTACACATGTTAAGTTTGCTGAAAATATACGCAGTTGACAGTGAGAGGACGTTTCTTTTTTTGCTGAGTTTATGACAAAAGGTACCAAAAGGTACCATTACACAATGAGTGGTGAATGTTGCCACATTGCACTGAGATTAATGAAATATTCCCATTAAAAGTTGCATTGTAGTTTCAAAGTAATGTACCGGTAAATGTGTTGTTTTTCATGAATGTTAGAAGCTGTGCGCTGCTGTAGGGTTGATTTGGACATTGACTTTCTTGACAGTGAGTGGACTTTGGTTTGGCCCGTGCTCCTGGACACAGTAACACCTCTCTCTGTGGCAAGTCAGTAAAAAATTGAATAAATATGAGGATGCACAACTCCTTGTTTCAGGGTTAGGGCTGGCTCCCTGGGACTGTAGTTTGGGCTCTCACGTCCTGCAGTAAACCAATAGCTAGTCAAACGGATTTTAAACCACAGGATTAATAACAATGTAAGTACTCTCAGATATTACCTGTTAGATTTCGCTACACTCGCAAAACAATTTGATTTGATTTGACCAACATGGTTGAATTTTTTGTTGTTGGTTAGACCTAATATAGGTTTTTGTAAATCTTGGTTTCTTTTTGAGATGTGTTGCACCATTTAATTTTAAACCTGGATTAGTTCATCTAAGGTTCGATCTTTAAACTATGAGTAGTTACATGTGTCATAATGGATTCACCAAAGCAACATGTTCTCATTCTATTTCGTTGGAAACAAATTAGCACTGGTCATTGCTAGCTTGTGTCCTTTATACAGGCTATTAAAACTATACTTTTTGGTCAAATTAGTTAGCTGGCTAGTTGACTTTTACAATCATGGTATCCACAAGAGTGTTAATCACACTGAAAATGAAGCACATACACTGACATTTTATCAATTTAAACCTCCTGCAGGAGCAGTTCAGAATAATCCCTTATCTACATTTTCATTTCATTTTAAAACAATAGAGCAAGAAGATTTAAACTAAGAACAAAATTAAACTTAGTTTAGAAGAAGGTTTACATTTAACAAATATGAATTTAAAACTAGGTTTAAAATGTGGTGCAACAAGATTAATACTTGAACCTTGATTTAACCCAGTTTAAACCTTGATTAAACCCAGTTATTGACCTTGATTTAACCCAGTTTGAGTTAATCCATGTTGGTGCAACCCACCCCTATATATAACTGAGGTTTATTTCATCTGGTTGATTGTATAGATTATTGTAATCAATGCTGTTCAGTTGTTATTATGATGTAATGTGTTTTCAAATATCACAAAATCCCTCCTGCCACAACAATAGGCTACACACTGCACAGTACTTTTGAAACCGAATCAACAAATTGACCGGCATATTTACTCAACAATATCCTAAGTATCCACAGCATTTTGTTCCAAGGATGGTAAGAGAGAATAGATGCGGCAGTGTTGACATCCTTCCCTCTTCCTCCTTCACTGTCTGCAGTACCAGGGACCATGGTGGGAATGAAGCCCTCCGATACACCCCCTACCCTGGGGGTGAAGCTGCTGAGTGCTGGCTCAGCCGCCTGCATCGCTGACCTGGTCACCTTTCCCCTGGATACAGCCAAAGTCAGACTCCAGGTAATGGTTCACTGTCCACCTCCAGCCCTGAAGACTTGAGTCTGACCTCCTGTAACTCTGAATTTTACTGGCACCTCCTCTAACACTGATTCTTGTGGGGACCTCCGTTAACACTGACACTTGTGAACCCCAGATTCAGGGAGAGAAGGTGGTGTCGGAAGCTACCAAGGGCATCCGCTACAGGGGGGTGTTTGGGACAATCAGTACCATGATCCGGACGGAGGGGCCCAGGTCGCTGTATAACGGTCTGGTGGCGGGCTTACAGAGACAGATGTGCTTTGCCTCCATCAGGATCGGCTTCTATGACAACGTCAAAAACTTCTACTCTGGCGGAGCAGACAGTAAATTAGGATAATTCATCGGAGATAATAATCTGTGATGTTACATATTTTGTACCAAGAGAAGAAGCATCATATAGTACCTCAATCATCATCCTTTCAGTACTTAACACACCCTCGTACCCCGTCTGCCCCTGTCCTATCCCAGCTGCAAATATTGGTATCCGTATCTTGGCCGGCTGCACCACAGGGGCCATGGCTGTGTCTTTCGCCCAGCCCACTGACGTGGTGAAGGTCCGCTTCCAGGCCCAGGTCAACCTGACCGGGGTGGCTCGTCGCTACACGGGCACCATGCAGGCCTACAAACACATTTTCAACCACGAGGGCATCCGCGGGCTCTGGAAAGGTTAGTCAGTACAACCCTGGGCCCAATCGGTTGATTTGCAACACCAATCTCCATTGGTTGTGTTGCTGCTAACCTTGAGCCCCATTGATTGTGTTGCTGCTAACCTTGAGCCCCATTGATTGTGTTGCTGCTAACCTTGAGCCCCATTGGTTGTGTTGCTGCTAACCTTGAGCCCCATTGATTGTGTTGCTGCTAACCTTGAGCCCCATTGGTTGTGTTGCTGCTAACCTTGAGCCCCATTGATTGTGTTGCTGCTAACCTTGAGCCCCATTGATTGTGTTGCTGCTAACCTTGAGCCCCATTGGTTGTGTTGCTGCTAACCTTGAGCCCCATTGGTTGTGTTGCTGCTAACCTTGAGCCCCATTGATTGTGTTGCTGCTAACCTTGAGCCCCATTGATTGTGTTGCTGCTAACCTTGAGCCCCATTGGTTGTGTTGCTGCTAACCTTGAGCCCCATTGATTGTGTTGCTGCTAACCTTGAGCCCCATTGATTGTGTTGCTGCTAACCTTGAGCCCCATTGATTGTGTTTGTCCGTAGTGGAACTGTTTGCATAGAAAAGACCAAAGATTGTTGTCTATGTCACTGTCATTCAATGTCAGGGATGTACAGATATTGATTGGAGCAGATGCTGCAAAGTTGATGATCCCATAGGACAGAACTTGAGTGCACCTGAAAATAAAACTTGGCTTTGCAGGTTGTTGTTGAGTTTTCTTGGGCCTTATACTAATGACAGACTAGTGGTTTAATTCTGGTATAACTATTGGGGTTATTAACCAACCGACCTGCTTCTTGTTCACTCCAGGCTGTCTACCCAACATCACTAGGAACGCTCTGGTCAACTGCACAGAGCTTGTGACCTATGACCTCATCAAGGAGGCCATTCTTAGGCACAACCTGTTGTCAGGTGAGTGGGTGCTATTGGTGCATACAGTCACAGCGAGACAGCTGACTGGGCAGAAGTCCACATGCCCTCTCGCTCTTTTGTCCTTCATGTGTCTTGAAAGCCTGATAACAGTATACATAGAGGTACATAATATTCTGTCCAGCTATGGAATAACACGGAGCTAACATTTATCTAAAGGATTTTTATTGCCCCTTTCACAACAAAGCGGTATAAAACAGAGATAATGATTTCCTGTAGGCCTCGAGACAGAGGCCTTATACAGTACAATGTATCTGCATGGCACTACTTGAACATTAACTTTAGTGTCAGCATTTCTGTTATACATCTGTGTTAATCCACTAGTTCATCTAAGGTTCAATCTTTAAACTATGATTAGTTACACGTGTCATAATGGATTCACCATAGCAATATGTTCTCATTCTATTTCGATGGAAACAAATTAGCACTGGTCATTGCTAGCTTGCTAGCTAGCTAGCAAATTGAGTTTGAAATACAGGCCATTAAAAACGAATTGCACTTTTTGATCGAATTAGTTAGCTGGCTAGTTGACTTTTACAAACATGGTATCCACAAAATCTAAAATTGTTAATCATACTGAAAATAGGTGCCCATTGATATCTTTGTGACAGTGTTTCAAAAGGGCTTATGATGACCGTTTTCCCACAGATAACCTCCCGTGCCATTTTGCTTCTGCGTTTGGCGCCGGCTTCGTTACCACCTGCATTGCCTCTCCGGTGGACGTGGTGAAGACACGATACATGAACTCTCCGCCGGGCCAGTATAAGAGTGCCATCAACTGTGCCTGGACCATGGCCACCAAAGAGGGACCCACGGCCTTCTACAAAGGGTGAGCTCACAGACAGTCACACACACTGTACAAACAGACCGGTGTCCTTCAGTCTGTTGATAGAACAAGGCAGTCGGATGTAGTTGTACATTTTAGAGTCCTCAATGATATATAATTGATTTTGCTGTTTTGGGTGGTTACCTTGACACAGTAACTCTTCCAGAGGAGGCTGGTGGGAGGAGATATAGAAGGACTGGCTCATTGTAATGGCTGGAATGGAATCAAACATATTTAAACCACGTTTGACTACGTTCCATTTATAACATTCTAGCAGTTACAATGAGCCCATCCTCCTATAGCTCCTCCCAGCAGCCTCTGAACTCTACTAAGCAAAACTTTGGAGCATTCGCAGGGATCTTTAGTTGAAAGTCTCTCCCAAACTAATGTTTAATTTGTCCTCTCTTGTTCCCTATAGATTTGTGCCCTCATTTCTAAGGCTGGGCTCATGGAACGTTGTGATGTTTGTGTCGTTTGAGCAGCTCAAGAGAGTCATGATGGTAGGAAAGCAGAAGATGGAGGACAAAAGTTAACTTCATTCCTACGTGCAAAGACCCCTTTGCAATGATGACAAGCGCACAAACCCTAGCCATATTGAGTTGGACCCACAAATGTAGTGTAGACTACAGGAACACTATGGACCACGATCCATAACGTTAAGATTCCTATGTGTTCATCAGCATGTTGTATGAATAATGAGGAATCCTTTGTTAAAAAAGGAGTTATGAAAGTACATTTGAAGTGCATCTACCTTGGAGAACAGTTTTATTTTCTCTATTGTTATTTATTTTGACCTATACTTCTCCTACGGTCTCAAACCAGTCCTTGTGGACCTCTAGCTATTCTCGACAGTGTATTTAGCACACCTGCCAAATGTGAACTAATCAGCAAGCTGCCGTTACTTTAAATCAGGTGTACTAGGGTTAGGATACAGTACTCTAGGAACGACTGCTGGGCTACCAGGACTGGGTAGAAAAAGGCTTCCCTTGTATTGTGTGCTTAAATTGAATCCCCAACAACTCCCGGTCGCCGGTTAAGGCAGCCCCCTCCGCAACGCTCTGATTCAGAGGGGTTGGGTTAAATTCAGAAGACACATTTCAGTTGAATGCATTCAGTTGTGCAGCTGACTATTTATCCCACTTTCCCTTCCCTTAATTCCCCCCCAACAAATGTAATAAGTTATAGTTTAATAATTAGTATTTAGATGTTGGTAATTTGCAATATATTGAACTTTATAAATATACTTATTTTGTTTGTCTGTGTTCATTGTATTGTTCATTACACGCTCCATTTAATCTCAAACTCGGCCTGACAGCTGACAGTCATCACACACTCATCCGAAAACATCACATCAGAAGTTTAATTTATTAACACTGGGCATGTGTCAGTCGTTACAAAGTTCCATACTGGGTCTACAAAATGTCAAATCATCTTCAAAAAAAATCAGGGCCCACGGCCTATAAATAACAGACAAAATACCATACAAAGTCAGCTTTCAGCAAAGACAATATTGTACGAATGTGTGGAATAGGCAGCGGCGTAATAACCAGTAATCTCAGCACCACCTATTGAAATGTATTGACAACAATGACGGTATCAATTCAAACGCATTAAAACATGCACAGAGCTCTCAGTGTCTGAGTAAGTAGTACAACCATTGAGCATTAGGTAAACAAATTATTATTATTATTATTATTATTATTATATTATCTACTACGATATAAATACGATATAAATTCCCTCTCTGGACACATATTTGATTCCTGAGCAAGAAGGACAAATACGAGAATGAGTAGGCAAAGTTATTATGAATACATGCGAGACGGCACTTGTTGACTTTGTTAAATAAATTCAAACCTAGTTAATATTATTACCAATCTCCATTTCCTCTAAAACTATTGTGTAATTCCTTTCCATGTCCACTGAAAAGTACACAGCCAATCAACTACATAGAACTAGTGCCCTACTATTTTATTTCCCCTTTTGTAATATTTGAAGCATTGGAATGGTCATTATTTGAGGCAGAGGGTTGAATTCCAGTCACCTGGTCTTACTTATTTCTAAAAACGAGTCACTAATTTATACAAATTTTAAAAAAGTGTGTAGATTGGGTCTAAACTAAGATCGAAGGGAAAGCTAGCTCAAAATGTCCCTTATTAGTTTGGAAGTACGCTGTAGTGAGAGGTTCTGGTGGTCCCAATTAGGTCCAAGCGAGACCCGTTCAGTCGGTCAGTTACTTCTTGGACTATCCGTCATGGTGAGGGCGACGGCAGGGTCCAGCAGTTGAATCTTGATATTGTCGTGGAACTTTTCCCTGTAGTGGTTGAACTCCATGATGCTCTCGGGCTCCTCCTCCACCCAGAACTTATCAAACTTGTACACCAGGTAACCTGAAGCAGGGAGGCCAAGACAGATTTAGGGGTTTAGGTAACCTGAAGCAGGGAGGCCAAGACAGATTTAGGGGTTTAGGTAACCTGAAGCAGGGAGGCCAAGACAGATTTAGGGGTTTAGGTAACCTGAAGCAGGGAGGCCAAGACAGATTTAGGGGTTTAGGTAACCTGAAGCAGGGAGGCCAAGACAGATTTAGGGGTTTAGGTAACCTGAAGCAGGGAGGCCAAGACAGACTTCGGGGTTTAGGTAACCTGAAGCAGGGAGGCCAAGACAGACTTAGGGGTTTAGGTAACCTGAAGCAGGGAGTTATCCCCTATGCTACTGACAAACAGAGTTGAGAGAGATTAGCATACACTTACAGAACAGCTGATGGAGGTGCTGCAGTTGGGGTCTCCCAGACACAGTGTTGTAGAAGTGGGGTTTGAGAGCACCACTCTTCAGTAAACTGTACGCCATCTCCGTCAGGTTGATACCCACTATGGCATAGGAGTACCTGAAACATGACACACATATGATAATCATTAAAAGGCTATAAATGTTGTCAAAGTAGGTTTACTTTGGGTGTGCTTGTTGTAGCTTGTTTGGGGCCCAGGTGGGCAGAGGTTTCACTTTAGGACTAATGGAAAAGTCTCAAATGTGGAAACTCTACCCACCCAGTACATTGGGCAAGCTAAAACAAACACAACTATTGATAGATGAGTGAATATACTGAAATGTGCAACAGAACAGCTGACATATAAAGAACAGAGTTCAACAGGCCAGTCAACTCCTAAAATTAGGTAATTACGTAATCCTTACCCCAGTTTGGGATGGTTTGCGTGGGACAGCACTTGCCGAGCCTCTTCAGTGTAGTTCTCACTAAAGAACCTGTAATAAACAAGATACCAAATTTAAAAAGTTAAGAAATCTAGCTTAAACTTGAGAAGAAAAAAAAAAAAACTTTTCAGAATACTGATGAGCAAGGTTAGATTGTTAAGGACTGGACAGTCATTCAGACAACATAACTCACACAAGGTTGGTTAGGCCCAACATGCCCATTCCTCGGAAGTCAGTCTTGGGGTCATCGCCTTGGAAACCAATGTCGCCCCACTGTTTGGTAACTCTGGACTCCAGTTTGACCTCAGGCATCAACAGGTCCCATAACTGTAGAGTCAGACAAGTCCATTCCTGTTAATACTTTACACTTACCTTTAAATAGAGATGATATTAAAAAGTTTGAAACAGTCATGTTGAATCATCTCATCCAGAAACATTCCACTGCTCCATGCTAGTCATTGACATCAAAAAAATGACCGGCCACAGTACCTTCAAAAGCATTTCCTCGTGTTGGACTTTATCCGAGTCAAAATTCTCTTTCCTCAACTCTTCCACGGAGGTGAATAAGTTCCTGTATCCCGTTATTTGTAAGAGACACAGCTTCAGATTCACCTTAAACCTAGGACCAAAGAGACACACATTAGTCATCAACATATACCATATAAAATCATCTATATAAAATATTAATAAAACTGTAAAGGATAACAAGACTGACGTGGGATCCCTCTGCGTTTTGACATTCTTTTCCCTCATGATAAGATCCAGATGCTTCTCCAAACCATCCTCCTCCACATCCACAGCAGCTCTTAATAGCTGGAGAGAGGGAAGGAGAGAGGGAGAGAGAGGGAGGGGAAAAGGATGGAGGGACAGAGGAGAGAGATGGTGTGATTAGTTCTCTCATCCATGGTAATAGCTCAGAGTTTGTGTTAGTACTTCTCCTACAGACTATGATGTAACACGCACGATGATCACTGAAGTCAGCTGATGGAACAACCAACTATATATTATCTACTGCCTTAACTTTGTATGGGGGAAATGCCATAGTAACAGAGTGATGCTGAGACTCAGAATTGTTCCCTTTAAAATGTATGCCAAACAAAAACGAATATTTGCAAAGTTAAGCAAACCATACAACTATGCACGACGCCTTCCAACAGTGCAGATGCAAAGGTTTGGTAAGTGAATGACGACACCAACAGCACAAACCGTCATTTTATTACCAAACTTTGCATCTGCACTGTTCAACTAAATGTGTTACCATGGAAATGCCCACAAACTGTTGATAAGAATGTGCTTAACATAACAAGAATAACAACCATCGCGGTACTGATCAATGGATTTGTTGAATGGGTTAAATGTAACAGTTGATTGTGGTTGTCTGTATGATAACTAGTCAACCATGCATTCCTGCTTCAGTAAAAATCAAGTGAAAGGAATGATTTCCAACATTTACCTTAGATTTGGAGTTCTTGAGTGAGTATTCTGAATGAAGAAAAATCAAATGACAGGTTAAAAACAGTTCAAAATGATAATGAATAGCACAACTGACAACTTGTTTTTCGTAAGGTTTGGGTAGTGGTCATTGGGCGTCGAATGGAGGAAAAATGCGGAGGACTTGCCCAATTAGAGATGCCAATTGTTGTTTTTCCGTAACAAAATGCTTTAAACATGTTCTGTTACCCTAATGAACACTATTTAGCTCTAGAATGTAACCTCACCTGCTTTCGTTGTCCTGGGCGCCCCAGGCTTGTAGCCGGCACAAATCCTTTGCAGCTCGCATTTCCCTGTCACCTGTCTGATGAACCACTTCAGCCAGTATCTAAGGAAGGACGTGTAGAAGTATCCCCAGATGCTGCCGAACATGGTCTACAACATAAACATGTCAGCAAGAGTTCCAAATACAACAAGGCAAGTGAACAACACCATAATCATACGAGTCATCCAAAACATATACTGGTAAGACAGCAATGGCGAGCCGTGCCTCTTCTTCGAGACATTGACAAATGAGCACCCAGAAAGATTCCCCGTGTACTCCAGACAAGCCAATAGATTTATCCTTTAGTTGTACGCCGTGCAATGGAATTAATGGCCGGAGAAGAAAAAACATCCAGCAATGGTAATGTCTCTGTAGTAGGAGCTAGCTATTGATACCTTCAAGCTATCAGTCTAAAGTACTGCAGGACCTCCCCAAAAACAATCATTCGCTACTATGTACAAAACCCCATATTCAATGGGAACGGTTGATACGTAGCTAATCTTAAAATGGCATGTCATCAGATAGGCCTAGGTGGTCATGTCAGGTCAATCACTGGAAAGTTACCGTAGCAGTAACTTTCCACGGTGTCCCCCTCCCAAACGATCTAAATCTAACTGCAAGTATTTCACAATCATTGATTTGCTAGCAAGCCATCTGTTGAATGCTGTTCCAGGACAGTCATTTACTTAGCTAGGAGACCAGGCGTGATTCATTTTGCCAATTAGTGAGTCGTACAGCCCAGAAACCAGGTGCAGGCTGTGGCACTGCTGAACCAGGCTTGCCAGTGAGTAGAAGTGAAATGAGAGAACACGTTGCAACATGAACAGAAAGGCTCTATTGTAATTTGAGCTCCTACTTTAGCAGGTGTCTTTACACAAATGGCTTTTGCTTGGCAAAATTACTGCTTTTGTTAGCCGACTGGCAGCTTGTCTTTTGTTTAGCAGCTAACGTTAGTTATCTCCTAACTAACAGCTAGCTAGTCAGCTCGCAGTAGATCGTCTCATTTCAGCCATTGTGCCTCCACCGTAAAGCTTCAGCACAGTAGCTTGAGGTTTCTAAGTTGTTGGGGTACTGAAAATGTACAGTAATTTCATTGACCGGTACAACACTAACTAGCCTAGCTATAACAAACTGACTGTTCTGGAACAAGTCTTCAACTGATAGCTTGCTAGCAAATCAGTGACTGTGAAATACTTGCAGTTAGAGACCTAGATAATTAACCCCAGAAAGAAAGTCAACATGTTAATAAACACAGTTAGCTATACCTGGCTTTTAAGCGTTAGCTAGCTCCCTAACGTTAGCTAGCTTAGCCACACATTCACAACAGGTTGTCAATATTTACCTTGAGTAATCAGGTGGATTATGTCAGCAATTACGCCTTGATTTGAGTGAATATAGCAACAAATAGACCTAGTGGTGAGCGTTATTTACTTTAGCAATGACAAATTCCTCAGATTAAACTAAAAGAGATGTGTCCACTGAGGTAGTGATGTTGACAAGTCTTTTGGCTAACCTCTTCTTTGATTAATAGAATCTCGACCCACAAGTGTACCACTTTACCTTTAGCGCCACCTGTTGGGTTGGGGTATGGTGAGTTGATGGAATCCTGGGGTGTATTCAATACACAGAGTCTGTTTCAAAACGTTTTGCAACAGAACAGAAACCTTGTACTCCAAACGCTCTTCAACGACAAGTTGTTGGGTTCTTAAACGGACGTTGTAGTTCTTTTTAATTGTATGGTTTCCACGTGTTGCCACTCCAATCTGAATAGTCTGCTAAGGGTTTGGCACAAGCTGCTATAAATGATAGATTCTGCTCTAAAGTGAACTGAAGTTTGTGGGGCTCCTTCCAACTTCTTCTAGCCGCTTATTTTTATATTTAAGAGAGACACGACTGAACTGCAACTTCTATTTAAGAACAAAACGGGACTCAACAACATTTGGAGTAAACTTTTTTACCTGCTAATTAATTGCACTCATCTGGTGTCCCAGGTCTAAATCAGTCCCCGATTAGACGGGAACAATGAAAAAAAAACAGTGGAACAGGCTTCGAGGTCCAGAGTTGAATTTGAGGGCACTAACCTATTATAATAGCTGCATTTCCTATACTTGCCACACGAAGGTGCGGATGTTGCATAGGATGTATGGTGAAAATACTTCCCTAAAGAAACCATGGTCACTGGTCATAGGGATTAAGTTTAACAGCTCGACAAATTCCTTGAATTAGTAGTGTGTTCATATTTGATTGAATTATGGAATCAGACATGTCAATCTCCCATTTTTAAACACTAATGTTTTGGCAACAAAAAAAACATTGCAAGTATGGATACTTTATCTATGAAATAGCTTTATCAATCTAGGTATCTTCAACTATTTATCTATATATTTTGATCAATAATGTATCTATATATTATAGATTTTCATATATTTATCTATATCTATATGGTATCTATATATGTCAATAGATTCCGATAGCACATTTGACCACATCAATCAAATCAAACTTTATTTGTCACTTGCACCGAATACAACAAGTGTAGACCTTCCTATGAAATGCTTACTTACTTACAAGCCCTTAACCAACAGTGCAGTTCAAGAAGAGTTAAGAAAATATTTACCAAATAGACTAAAGTAAAAAACAATCATTAAAAAGTAACACAATAAGAATAACAATAACGAGGCTATATACAGGGGGCACTGGTACCGAGTCAGTGTGCGGGGGTAATTGAGATCATTTGTACATGTAGGTAGGGGTGATGTGACTATGCATAGATAACAAACAATGAGTAGTAGCAGTGCACAAAAGGGGTGGGGGGTCAATGTAGATAGTCCGGTGGCAAATTTATTAATTGTTCAGCAGTCTTATGGCTTGGGGGTAGAAGCTGTTGAGGAGCCTTTTGGTCCTAGACTTGACGCTCCGGTACCACTTGCCGTGCGGTACTAGAGAAAACAGTGTATGACTTGGGTGACTAGAGTTTTTAAAAAAATTTTTTATTATTATTATTTTTTTATTTCACCTTTATTTAACCAGGTAGGCTAGTTGAGAACACCTTTATTTAACCAGGTAGGCTAGTTGAGAACAAGTTCTCATTTACAACTGCGACCTGGCCAAGATAAAGCATAGCAGTGTGAGCAGACAACAAAGAGTTACACATGGAGTAAACAATTAACAAGTCAATAACACAGTAGAAACCAAAGGGGGAGTCTATATACAATGTGTGCAAAAGGCATGAGGAGGTAGGCAAATAATTACAATTTTGCAGATTAACACTGGAGTGATGAATGATCAGATGGTCATGCACAGGTAGAGATATTGGTGTGCAAAAGAGCAGAAAAGTAAATAAATAAAAACAGTATGGGGATGAGGTAGGTGAAAAAGGGTGGGCTATTTACCAATAGACTATGTACAGCTGCAGCGATCGGTTAGCTGCTCAGATAGCTGATGTTTGAAGTTGGTGAGGGAGATAAAAGTCTCCAACTTCAGTGATTTTTGCAATTCGTTCCAGTCACAGGCAGCAGAGTACTGGAACGAAAGGCGGCCAAATGAGGTGTTGGCTTTAGGGATGATCAGTGAGATACACCTGCTGGAGCGCGTGCTACGGATGGGTGTTGCCATCGTGACCAGTGAGCTGAGATAAGGCGGAGCTTTACCTAGCATGGACTTGTAGATGACCTGGAGCCAGTGGGTCTGGCGACGAATATGTAGCGAGGGCCAGCCGACTAGAGCATACAAGTCGCAGTGGTGGGTGGTATAAGGTGCTTTAGTGACGAAACGGATGGCACTGTGATAGACTGCATCCAGTTTGCTGAGTAGAGTGTTGGAAGCCATTTTGTAGATGACATCGCCGAAGTCGAGGATCGGTAGGATAGTCTGTTTTACTAGGGTAAGCTTGGCGGCGTGAGTGAAGGAGGCTTTGTTGCGGAATAGAAAGCCGACTCTTGATTTGATTTTCGATTGGAGATGTTTGATATGAGTCTGGAAGGAGAGTTTGCAGTCTAGCCAGACACCTAGGTACTTATAAACGTCCACATATTCTAGGTCGGAACCATCCAGGGTGGTGATGCTAGTCGGGCATGCGGGTGCAGGCAGCGACCGGTTGAAAAGCATGCATTTGGTTTTACTAGCGTTTAAGAGCAGTTGGAGGCCACGGAAGGAGTGTTGTATGGCATTGAAGCTTGTTTGGAGGTTAGATAGCACAGTGTCCAAAGACGGGCCGAAGGTATATAGAATGGTGTCGTCTGCGTAGAGGTGGATCAGGGAATCGCCCGCAGCAAGAGCAACATCATTGATATACACAGAGAAAAGAGTCGGCCCGAGAATTGAACCCTGTGGCACCCCCATAGAGACTGCCAGAGGTAGAATGTTATGGGCTTTCCTCTGACACCGCCTATTATATAGGTCCTGGATGGCAGAAAGCTTGGCCCCAGTGATGTACTGGGCCGTACGCACTACCCTCTGTAGCGCCTTACGGTCAGATGCTGAGCAGTTACCATACCAGGCGGTGATGCAACCAGTCAGGATGCTCTTGATGGTGCAGCTGTAGAACCTTTTGACAATCTGGGGACCCATGCCAAATCTTGCCCTCTTCACGACTGTCTTGGTATGTTTGGACCATGATAGTTCGTCTGTACAGCACTTTGTGACATCATCTGATGTAAGAAGGGCTTTATAAATAAATACATTTGATTGATTGATTGGTGATGTGGACACCAAGGGACTTAATTAAAACTCTCGACATGCTCCACTACAGCTCCGTCAATGTTAAGGGGCCTGTTCGGCCCGCCTTTTCCTGTAGTCCACGATCAGCTCCTTTGTCTTGCTCACATTGACTGAGAGGTTGTTGTCCTGGCACCACACTGCCAGTTCTCTGACCTCCTCCCTATAGGCCGTCTCATCGTTGTCGGGGATCAGGCCTACCACTGTTGTGTTGTTAGCAAACTTAATGATGTTGTTGGAGTCGTGTTTGGCCACACAGTCGTTGGTGAACAGGGAGTACAGGAGGGGACTAAGTACACACCCCTGAGGGGCCCCAGTGTTAAGGATCAGCATGGCAGACGTGTTGTTGCCTACTCTTACCACCTGGGGGCGGCCCGTCAGGAAGTCCAGGATCCAGTTACAGAGGGAGGTGCTTAGTCCCAGAGTCCTTAGCTTAGTGATGAGCTTCATGGGCACTACGGTGTTGAACGCTGAGCTGTAGTCAATGAACAGCCTTCTCACATACAGTGGGGAGAACAGGTATTTGATACACTGCTGATTTTGCAGGATTTCCTACTTACAAAGCATGTTGAGGTCTGTCATTTTTATCATAGGTACACTTCAACTGTGAGAGGCGGAATCTAAAACAAAAATCCAGAAAATCACATTGTATGATTTTTAAGTAATTCATTTGCATTTTATTGCATGACATAAGTATTTGATACATCAGAAAAGCAGAACTTAATATTTGGTACAGAAACCTTTGTTTGCATTTACAGAGATCATATGTTTCCTGTAGTTCTTGACCAGGTTTGCACACACTGCAGCAGGGATTTTGGCCCACTCCTCCATACAGACCATCTCCAGATCCTTCAGGTTTCGGGGCTGTCGCTGGGCAATACAGACTTTCAGCTCCCTCCAAAGATGTTCTATTGGGTTCAGGTCTGGAGACTGGCTAGGCCACTCCAGGACCTTGAGATGCTTCTTACGGAGCCACTCCTTAGTTGCCTTGGCTGTGTGTTTCGGGTCGTTGTCATGCTGGAAGACCCAGCCACGACCCATCTTCAATGCTCTTACAGAGGGAAGGAGGTTGTTGGCCAAGATCTCGCGATACATGGCCCCATCCATCCTCCCCTCAACATGGTGGAGTCGTCCTGTCCCCTTTGCAGAAAAGCATCCCCAAAGAATGTTTCCACCTCTATGCTTCATGGTTGGGATGGTGTTCTTGTGGTTGTACTCATCCTTCTTCTTCCTCCAAACACGGCGAGTGGAGTTTAGACCAAAAAGCTCTATTTTTGTCTCATCAGACCACATGACCTTCTCCCATTCCTCCTCTGGATCATCCAGATGGTCATTGACAAACTTCAGACAAGCCTGGACATGCGCTGGCTTGAGCAGGGGGAACTTGCGTGCGCTGCAGGATTTTAATCCATGATGGTGTAGTGTGTTGCTAATGGTTTTCTTTGAGACTGTGGTCCTAGCTCTCTTCAGGTCATTTACCAGGTCCTGCCGTGTAGTTCTGGGCTGATCCCTCATCTTCCTCATGATCATTGAAGCCCCACGAGGTGAGATCTTGCATGGAGCCCCAGACCGAGGGTGATTGAGCGTCATCTTGAATTTCTTCCATTTTCTAATAATTGTGCCAACAGTTGTTGCCTTCTCACCAAGCTGCTTGCCTATTGTCCTGTAGCCCATCCCAGCCTTGTGTAGCTCTACAATTTTATCCCTGATGTCCTTACACAGCTGACTGGTCTTGGCCATTGTGGAGAGGTTGGAGTCTGTTTGATTGAGTGTGTGGACAGGTGTCTTTTATACAGGTAACGAGTTCAAACAGAGTTCAAACAGTTAATACAGGTAATGAGTGGAGAACAGGAGGGCTTCTTAAAGAAAAACTAATAGGTCTGTGAGAGCCGGAATTCTTACGGGTTGGTAGATGATCAAATACTTATGTCATGCAATAAAATGCTAATTGATTACTTAAAAAAAATACAATGTGATTTTCTGGATTTTTGTTTTAGACTCCGTCTCTCACAGTTGAAGTGTACCTATGATAAAAATTACAGACCTCTACATGCTTTGTAAGTAAGAAAACCTGCAAAATTGGCAGTGTATCAAATACTTGTTCTCCCCACTGTAGGTGTTCCTTTTGTCCAGGTGGGAAAGGGCAGTGTGGAGTACGATTGAGATTGCATCATCTGTAGATCTGTTGGGGCGGTATGTGAATTGGAGTGGGTCTAGGGTGTCCGGGAGGATGCTGTTGATGTGACATATATGTTGTGGTGTGTTTAAATTGTAATTAAAACGTCCAATGAAGCCATTTTTATCTCAATTTCAAAACAATTCTGGAAAACAATTAGGTACCTTACTTCTTCTTAGTGAAGAGGAATTTCTCAAGGAAAAATTTTGGTAGGACAGTCTGGGAGTGGTTTGCATGGGGAGGGGAAATCTTAAAACTAGCTGTTATTGGCAGAGAGGTCTGGAACTCTCTTTCATATTGGTCTATTAACTCATTTACCACTTGGTAATGTCACAACAGAAGGCCAAAACTCCATCCCACCAAAACAGGCTGAAATTTCAGTTGACCTTTTTTAACAGCATTTACACTCAAAGGGTATTGTCCGTTTCACAGTATTACTACTGTGGAAATATATAGACATATATATATACAGTACCAGTCAAAAGTTTGGACACACCTACTTATTCCAAGGTTTTTCTTTCTTTTGACTATTTTATACATTATAGAATAATAGTGAAGACATCACAACTATGAAATAACATATGGAATCATGTAGAAACCAAGAAAGTATTAAACAAATCAAAATATATTTTATATTTGAGATTCTTCAAATAGACACCCTTTGCCTTGATGACAGCTTTCCACACTCTTGGCATTCTCTCACCCAGCTTCATAAGGAAAGCATTTAAGGTGTGCCTTGTTAAAAGTTAATTTGTGGAATTTCTTTCCTTCTTAATGTGTTTGAGCCAATCAGTTGTGTTGTGACAAGGTAGTGGTGGTTTACAGAAGACAGCCCCATTGGATAAAACACCAAGTCCATATTATGGCAAGAACAGCTCAGATAAGCAAAGAGAAACGACGGTCCATCATTACTTTAAGAAATGAAGGTCAGTAAATACGGACAATTTCAGTACATTTTTAAGTTTCTTCGAGTGAAGTTGCAAACACCATCAAGCGCTATGATGAAACTGGCTCTCGTGAGGACTGCCACAGGAAAGCAAGACCCAGAGTTACTTCTGCTGCAGAGGATAAGTTTATTCGAGTTAATGGCACCTCAGATTGCAGCCCAAAGAAATGCTTCACAGAGTTCAAGTAACAGACACATCTCAATATCAACTGTTCAGAGGAGACTGTTTGAATCAGGTCTTCATGGTCGAATTGCTATATAGAAACCACTACTAAAGTCACCAATAAGAAGAAGAGACTTGCTTGGGCCAAGAAACATTAGACCAGTGGAAATCTGTCCTTTGGTCTGACGCTGTGTCTTTGTGAGACGCGGAGTAGGTGAAAGGTTGATCTCCGCATGTGTATTTCCCACTGAGAGGTATGGAGGAGGAGTTGTGATGGTGTGGGGGTGCTTTGATGGTGACACTGTCTGTGATTTATTTAGAATTCCAGGCACACTTAACCAGCTTGGCTACCACAGCATTCTGCAGCGATACGCCATCCCATCTGGTTTGCGTTTTTCCCATCTGGGACTATCATTTGTTTTCCAACAGGACAATAACCCAACACACTTCCAGGCTGTGTAAGGGCTATTTTACCAATGAGGAGAGTGATGGAGTGCTGCATCAGATGACCTGGCCTCCACAATCACCCGACCTCAATCCAATTGAGATGGTTTGGGATGAGTTGGACTGCAGAGTGAAGGAAAAGCAGCCAACAAGTGCTCAGCATATGTAGGAACTCCTTCAAGACTGTTGGAAAATACTTCCTCATGAAGCTTGCCAAAAGTGTGCAAATCTGTCATTAAGGCAAAGGGTGGCTACTTTTTAAGAATTTGTTCAACAGTTTTTTGTTACTACATGATGCCATATGGATTATTTCATAGTTTTGATGTCTTCACTATTATTCTACAATGTAGAAAATAGTTTAAAAAATAAAGAAAAACCCTGCAATGTGTAGGTGTGTCCAAACGTTTGACCAGTACTCTATATAAGACTGCGCTCTGCCTTTAAGGTTTGTATCACAGGCCTCAGTGGCTGCTGTCTCATCTAATCATCTTCCCTGGGCTTCTTAGGGCCAGAGGTCAACCCTACACTATTACTGAGTCCAATAGGAAAGGTGAGCTATTCTCTCTGTGTGTGTGTGTGTGTGTGTGTGTGTGTGTGTGTGTGTGTGTGTGTGTGTGTGTGTGTGTGTGTGTGTGTGTGTGTGTGTGTGTGTGTGTGTGTGTGTGTGTGTGTGTGTGTGTGTGTGTGTGTGATCAGAGACACACTGAAATACAGTAGGATGACATTACCAACCATGTCTTTATGTTATAATCCCTTCAGACGGTTGGTTACAATGCTACACTCACTACGTGCCTCACATTGACCCAGTACCCCCTGTATATAGCCTCATTATTGTTATCTTATTGTGTTACTTTAAATGGTTTACTTTAGTTTATTTTGTCAATATTTTCTTAACTCTATTTCTTGAACTGCATTGTTGGTTAAGGGCTTGTAAGTAAGCATTTCACAGGTAAGGTTGTATTCAGCGCATGTGACGAATACAATTTGATTTGATTTGAAATGGTAAGTATTCCAACTATTTAGTTGATTGACAGAAATGAAGAAAACATTGACATTCAATACTACAATACTATACCAGTAATTCCTACCATGATTTACAAAACGTGTCATAATACAATGATAACACAGTGTTGGTGCTATCTGGTATTCTTGGGATGTCCCTACGCAGACCATAACCTTAACCATCACCATAACTGTGACGTCTGCTCCCAACTCACACCCTCAAACACCTAGATCCCCTGAACGCAGCTCACTTTCCAGCCCACACCCTCAAACACCTAGATCCCCTGAATGCAGCTCAATTTCCAGCCCACACCCTCAAACACCTAGATCCCCTGAACGCAGCTCACTTTCCAGCCCGCACCCTCAAACACCTAGGTCCCCTGAACACAGCTCACTCTCCAGATCCTAATCACCTGAATTCTATTCACTTGTTCACACACCTGTATGTCATTATCACACACTATTTAGTTCAGTTCTTTGCACCCCATCACTGTGAGGTATTGTTTGTTTTGTGACACACGTCTTTCGGAGCACTGGGATTCCCTGTGATTTACTCCTCCTGTGTTGGATAGTTTTTGCCTGCCTCACTAACGACGCCTTTTGCCTATTCCCTGCCTGTACTTTAGCCTATCGGATTTCCTGTTACCTACCTATTGCCCGATCTCCCGGACTACGTTACTTGCCTTTTCCCTGCCTGTACTGTTTCCCTTTTGGACCCCCTGTGTATGACCTTCTGCCTGCCCCTGGACCCAGCTACCTGCCTCCTCCTGTGGTCCTTTGCAATAAACACCTGCTGCGCCCTGCGCTTGAAACCAGCTCTCTTTCTCCCCTCGTGTTCATTACAATAACCCTTACCTTAACCATTTTACATTTCAACTTCAACGGGGTGATGTCATAGTTGGACTTCCCAAGGATCCCAGGGAGCAATGATCCATAACACAGTGTCTTGGCGGTGAGGATTGGGGACATGACAGGGGGGACAACACATGGAGGAGATACTGAATCAGATTAATTTGACCTGGAAATCTAGACTAAAGCCATTGTCCCCCTGTGTGCACTGCTGTCGAACAGCACCACATGTACTGTACTGTCACAGTGAAACATCACATCTCCACTGCATACAGTACAGGCAGTGGCGGATTTAGGCATAGGTGACATGGGAAGCCGACCGGAGTGACATCTTGCCGGGGGCAGCATGGGGTGCCCGCACAATAAAATATATATAATAATATTCCAAATGGTGACATTTGCGTGATTGGTTTTCTATGCACATCACGTTACCTTGACGTCAATGATATCATGTAACCGTGTGGGACTGTGGGTCAATTAACCTTGTCGGAGTGGGAGTCCTGATTCTAGTTTGTGAGCTAGGCAGGCTACTGCCTGGGAAGGTCTTCCACTCAGAGGTACAAGATGGGGAGGAAGCGGGGGTAGGTTGACCTCAAGTCTCCCCACTGGAAGCCCGGGGTAGGGGGAGCGGGGGTAGGTTGACCTCAAGTCTCCCCACTGGAAGCCCGGGGTAGGGGGAGCGGGGGTAGGTTGACCTCAAGTCTCCCCACTGGAAGCCCCGGGTAGGGGGAGCGGGGGTAGGTTGACCTCAAGTCTCCACACTGGAAGCCCGGGAGCGGGGGAGCGGGGGAATCTATCAAATAGCGCACCTCTAACAGTGTTTGAAGTGCAATAGTGTAATAATCAGGTTCTCTTCTTTATAAGTGTGTTATTCTATTTGTGTATTTGTGTGATGTAATTTAATTTGTGTGTTTTTGTTAGCAATAGGGTAATAGTGTAATAATCAGGTTCTCTTCTTTATAAGTGTGTTATTCTATTTGTGTATTTGTGTGTTTTTGTTAGCAATAGGGTAATAGTGTAATAATCAGGTTCTCTTCTTTATAAGTGTGTTATTCTATTTGTGTATTTGTGTGTTTTTGTTAGCAATAGGGTAATAGTGTAATAATCAGGTTCTCTTCTTTATAAGTGTGTTATTCTATTTGTGTATTTGTGTGTTTTTGTTAGCAATAGGGTAATAGTGTAATAATCAGGTTCTCTTCTTTATAAGTGTGTTATTCTATTTGTGTATTTGTGTGTTTTTGTTAGGAATAGGGTAATAGTGTAATAATCAGGTTCTCTTCTTTATAAGTGTGTTATTCTATTTGTGTATTTGTGTGTTTTTGTTAGGAACAGGGTAATAGTGTAATAATCAGGTTCTCTTCTTTATAAGTGTGTTATTCTATTTGTGTATTTGTGTGTTTTTGTTAGGAACAGGGTAATAGTGTAATAATCAGGTTCTCTTCTTTATAAGTGTGTTATTCTATTTGTGTATTTGTGTGTTTTTGTTAGGAACAGGGTAATAGTGTAATAATCAGGTTCTCTTCTTTATAAGTGTGTTATTCTATTTGTGTATTTGTGTGTTTTTGTTAGGAACAGGGTAATAGTGTAATAATCAGGTTCTCTTCTTTATAAGTGTGTTATTCTATTTGTGTATTTGTGTGTTTTTGTTAGGAACAGGGTAATAGTGTAATAATCAGGTTCTCTTCTTTATAAGTGTGTTATTCTATTTGTGTATTTGTGTATTTGTGTGTTTGTGTGTTGTTGTTAGGAACAGGGTAATAGTGTAATAATCAGGTTCTCTTCTTTATAAGTGTGTTATTCTATTTGTGTATTTGTGTATTTGTGTGTTTGTGTGTTGTTGTTAGGAACAGGGTAATAGTGTAATAATCAGGTTCTCTTCTTTATAAGTGTGTTATTCTATTTGTGTATTTGTGTGTTGTTGTTAGGAACAGGGTAATAGTGTAATAATCAGGTTCTCTTCTTTATAAGTGTGTTATTCTATTTGTGTATTTGTGTGTTGTTGTTAGGAACAGGGTAATAGTGTAATAATCAGGTTCTCTTCTTTATAAGTGTGTTATTCTATTTGTGTATTTGTGTATTTGTGTGTTGTTGTTAGGAACAGGGTAATAGTGTAATAATCAGGTTCTCTTCTTTATAAGTGTGTTATTCTATTTGTGTATTTGTGTGTTGTTGTTAGGAACAGGGTAATAGTGTAATAATCAGGTTCTCTTCTTTATAAGTGTGTTATTCTATTTGTGTATTTGTGTGTTGTTGTTAGGAACAGGGTAATAGTGTAATAATCAGGTTCTCTTCTTTATAAGTGTGTTATTCTATTTGTGTATTTGTGTATTTGTGTATTTGTGTATTTGTGTGTTGTTGTTAGGAACAGGGTAATAGTGTAATAATCAGGTTCTCTTCTTTATAAGTGTGTTATTCTATTTGTCTATTTGTGTATTTGTGTGTTGTTGTTAGGAACAGGGTAATAGTGTAATAATCAGGTTCTCTTCTTTATAAGTGTGTTATTCTATTTGTGTATTTGTGTGTTTGTGTATTTGTGTATTTGTGTGTTTTTGTTAGGAACAGGGTAATAGTGTAATAATCAGGTTCTCTTCTTTATAAGTGTGTTATTCTATTTGTGTATTTGTGTGTTTTTGTTAGCAACAGGGTAATAGTGTAATAATCAGGTTCTCTTCTTTATAAGTGTGTTATTCTATTTGTGTATTTGTGTGTTTTTGTTAGCAACAGGGTAATAGTGTAATAATCAGGTTCTCTTCTTTATAAGTGTGTTATTCTATTTGTGTATTTGTGTATTTGTGTGTTTTTGTTAGGAACAGGGTAATAGTGTAATAATCAGGTTCTCTTCTTTATAAGTGTGTTATTCTATTTGTGTATTTGTGTATTTGTGTGTTTTTGTTAGGAACAGGGTAATAGTGTAATAATCAGGTTCTCTTCTTTATAAGTGTGTTATTCTATTTGTGTATTTGTGTATTTGTGTATTTGTGTGTTTTTGTTAGGAACAGGGTAATAGTGTAATAATCAGGTTCTCTTCTTTATAACTGTGTTATTCTATTTGTGTATTTGTGTATTTGTGTATTTGTGTGTTTTTGTTAGGAACAGGGTAATAGTGTAATAATCAGGTTCTCTTCTTTATAAGTGTGTTATTCTATTTGTGTATTTGTGTGTTTTTGTTAGCAACAGGGTAATAGTGTAATAATCAGGTTCTCTTCTTTATAAGTGTGTTATTCTATTTGTGTATTTGTGTATTTGTGTATTTGTGTGTTTTTGTTAGGAACAGGGTAATAGTGTAATAATCAGGTTCTCTTCTTTATAAGTGTGTTATTCTATTTGTGTATTTGTGTGTGTTTGTTAGCAACAGGGTAATGGTGTAATAATCAGGTTCTCTTCTTTATAAGTGTGTTATTCTATTTGTGTATTTGTGTGTGTTTGTTAGCAACAGGGTAATAGTGTAATAATCAGGTTCTCTTCTTTATAAGTGTGTTATTCTATTTGTGTATTTGTGTGTGTTTGTTAGCAACAGGGTAATGGTGTAATAATCAGGTTCTCTTCTTTATAAGTGTGTTATTCTATTTGTCTATTTGTGTGTGTTTGTTAGCAATAGGGTAATAGTGTAATAATCAGGTTCTCTTCTTTATAAGTGTGTTATTCTATTTGTGTATTTGTGTGTGTTTGTTAGCAACAGGGTAATAGTGTAATAATCAGGTTCTCTTCTTTATAAGTGTGTTATTCTATTAGTTGTATGTGTGTTTTTGTTAGCAACAGGGTAATAGTGTAATAATCAGGTTCTCTTCTTTATAAGTGTGTTATTCTATTTGTGTATTTGTGTATTTGTGTGTTTTTGTTAGCAACAGGGTAATAGTGTAATAATCAGGTTCTCTTCTTTATAAGTGTGTTATTCTATTTGTGTATTTGTGTATTTGTGTGTTTTTGTTAGCAACAGGGTAATAGTGTAATAATCAGGTTCTCTTCTTTATAAGTGTGTTATTCTATTTGTGTATTTGTTTATTTGTGTATTTGTGTGTTTTTGTTAGGAACAGGGTAATAGTGTAATAATCAGGTTCTCTTCTTTATAAGTGTGTTATTCTATTTGTGTATTTGTGTATTTGTGTATTTGTGTGTTTTTGTTAGGAACAGGGTAATAGTGTAATAATCAGGTTCTCTTCTTTATAAGTGTGTTATTCTATTTGTGTATTTGTGTGTTTTTGTTAGCAACAGGGTAATAGTGTAATAATCAGGTTCTCTTCTTTATAAGTGTGTTATTCTATTTGTGTATTTGTGTATTTGTGTGTTTGTGTGTTTTTGTTAGGAACAGGGTAATAGTGTAATAATCAGGTTCTCTTCTTTATAAGTGTGTTATTCTATTTGTGTATTTGTGTGTGTTTGTTAGCAACAGGGTAATGGTGTAATAATCAGGTTCTCTTCTTTATAAGTGTGTTATTCTATTTGTGTATTTGTGTGTGTTTGTTAGCAACAGGGTAATAGTGTAATAATCAGGTTCTCTTCTTTATAAGTGTGTTATTCTATTTGTGTATTTGTGTGTTTTTGTTAGGAACAGGGTAATAGTGTAATAATCAGGTTCTCTTCTTTATAAGTGTGTTATTCTATTTGTGTATTTGTGTATTTGTGTATTTGTGTGTTTTTGTTAGGAACAGGGTAATAGTGTAATAATCAGGTTCTCTTCTTTATAAGTGTGTTATTCTATTTGTGTATTTGTGTGTTTTTGTTAGCAACAGGGTAATAGTGTAATAATCAGGTTCTCTTCTTTATAAGTGTGTTATTCTATTTGTGTATTTGTGTATTTGTGTATTTGTGTGTTTTTGTTAGGAACAGGGTAATAGTGTAATAATCAGGTTCTCTTCTTTATAAGTGTGTTATTCTATTTGTGTATTTGTGTGTGTTTGTTAGCAACAGGGTAATGGTGTAATAATCAGGTTCTCTTCTTTATAAGTGTGTTATTCTATTTGTGTATTTGTGTGTGTTTGTTAGCAACAGGGTAATAGTGTAATAATCAGGTTCTCTTCTTTATAAGTGTGTTATTCTATTAGTTGTATGTGTGTGTTTGTTAGCAACAGGGTAATGGTGTAATAATCAGGTTCTCTTCTTTATAAGTGTTTTATTCTATTTGTGTATTTGTGTGTGTTTGTTAGCAACAGGGTAATAGTGTAATAATCAGGTTCTCTTCTTTATAAGTGTGTTATTCTATTAGTTGTATGTGTGTGTTTGTTAGCAACAGGGTAATGGTGTAATAATCAGGTTCTCTTCTTTATAAGTGTGTTATTCTATTTGTGTATTTGTGTGTGTTTGTTAGCAACAGGGTAATAGTGTAATAATCAGGTTCTCTTCTTTATAAGTGTGTTATTCTATTTGTGTATTTGTGTGTGTTTGTTAGCAACAGGGTAATGGTGTAATAATCAGGTTCTCTTCTTTATAAGTGTGTTATTCTATTTGTGTATTTGTGTGTGTTTGTTAGCAATAGGGTAATAGTGTAATAATCAGGTTCTCTTCTTTATAAGTGTGTTATTCTATTTGTGTATTTGTGTGTGTTTGTTAGCAACAGGGTAATAGTGTAATAATCAGGTTCTCTTCTTTATAAGTGTGTTATTCTATTAGTTGTATGTGTGTTTTTGTTAGCAACAGGGTAATAGTGTAATAATCAGGTTCTCTTCTTTATAAGTGTGTTATTCTATTTGTGTATTTGTGTATTTGTGTGTTTTTGTTAGCAACAGGGTAATAGTGTAATAATCAGGTTCTCTCCTTTATAAGTGTGTTATTCTATTTGTGTATTTGTGTATTTGTGTATTTGTGTGTTTTTGTTAGGAACAGGGTAATAGTGTAATAATCAGGTTCTCTTCTTTATAAGTGTGTTATTCTATTTGTGTATTTGTGTATTTGTGTATTTGTGTATTTGTGTGTTTTTGTTAGGAACAGGGTAATAGTGTAATAATCAGGTTCTCTTCTTTATAAGTGTGTTATTCTATTTGTGTATTTGTGTGTTTTTGTTAGCAACAGGGTAATAGTGTAATAATCAGGTTCTCTTCTTTATAAGTGTGTTATTCTATTTGTGTATTTGTGTATTTGTGTATTTGTGTATTTGTGTGTTTTTGTTAGGAACAGGGTAATAGTGTAATAATCAGGTTCTCTTCTTTATAAGTGTGTTATTCTATTTGTGTATTTGTGTGTGTTTGTTAGCAACAGGGTAATGGTGTAATAATCAGGTTCTCTTCTTTATAAGTGTGTTATTCTATTTGTGTATTTGTGTGTGTTTGTTAGCAATAGGGTAATAGTGTAATAATCAGGTTCTCTTCTTTATAAGTGTGTTATTCTATTTGTGTATTTGTGTGTGTTTGTTAGCAACAGGGTAATAGTGTAATAATCAGGTTCTCTTCTTTATAAGTGTGTTATTCTATTAGTTGTATGTGTGTTTTTGTTAGCAACAGGGTAATAGTGTAATAATCAGGTTCTCTTCTTTATAAGTGTGTTATTCTATTTGTGTATTTGTGTATTTGTGTGTTTTTGTTAGCAACAGGGTAATAGTGTAATAATCAGGTTCTCTTCTTTATAAGTGTGTTATTCTATTTGTGTATTTGTGTATTTGTGTGTTTTTGTTAGCAACAGGGTAATAGTGTAATAATCAGGTTCTCTTCTTTATAAGTGTGTTATTCTATTTGTGTATTTGTGTATTTGTGTATTTGTGTATTTGTGTATTTGTGTATTTGTGTGTGTTTGTTAGGAACAGGGTAATAGTGTAATAATCAGGTTCTCTTCTTTATAAGTGTGTTATTCTATTTGTGTATTTGTGTATTTGTGTATTTGTGTGTGTTTGTTAGGAACAGGGTAATAGTGTAATAATCAGGTTCTCTTCTTTATAAGTGTGTTATTCTATTTGTGTATTTGTGTATTTGTGTATTTGTGTGTGTTTGTTAGGAACAGGGTAATAGTGTAATAATCAGGTTCTCTTCTTTATAAGTGTGTTATTCTATTTGTGTATTTGTGTATTTGTGTATTTGTGTGTGTTTGTTAGGAACAGGGTAATAGTGTAATAATCAGGTTCTCTTCTTTATAAGTGTGTTATTCTATTTGTGTATTTGTGTATTTGTGTATTTGTGTGTGTTTGTTAGGAACAGGGTAATAGTGTAATAATCAGGTTCTCTTCTTTATAAGTGTGTTATTCTATTTGTGTATTTGTGTATTTGTGTATTTGTGTATTTGTGTATTTGTGTGTGTTTGTTAGGAACAGGGTAATAGTGTAATAATCAGGTTCTCTTCTTTATAAGTGTGTTATTCTATTTGTGTATTTGTGTATTTGTGTATTTGTGTATTTGTGTGTGTTTGTTAGGAACAGGGTAATAGTGTAATAATCAGGTTCTCTTCTTTATAAGTGTGTTATTCTATTAGTTGTTTGTGTGTGTTTGTTAGCAACAGGGTAATAGTGTAATAATCAGGTTCTCTTCTTTATAAGTGTGTTATTCTATTAGTTGTGTGTGTGTTTGTTAGGAACAGGGTAATAGTGTAATAATCAGGTTCTCTTCTTTATAAGTGTGTTATTCTATTTGTTGTGTGTGTGTTTGTTAGGAACAGGGTAATAGTGTAATTCGATTCTCTTTTTTTATTTGTATTTATATATTACAATTTGTTTCTATTTGTCTTTGTTACTTCTTTTTGATATTTACGAGTCTTTTTTTTGTATATATATTTATTTTTATATAGTTTTAAATGTTTTGATTATTTATTTGTGTTCCAAATGTCTGAATAAAAATTACAGTTAGCGCAGAATGGTGCTTTTTTGTTGTTGTGGGGGGGTTCGCCCAGGGAGCCATACAAGCTAGAACCGCCACTGAGTACAGGGCATAATTATGGTGCTTTTCCCCTTCAGTGCAAGTGCATGCATAGTCACATCCATATCCTGTGATGGAAATGGATAGTGTATAGCCACGGCCTCAACACAACACTACAGACAGTGTTGCAGTGACACTGTCTGTGGCCTATAGATTGTTGTTCCCATTCAGCAAGCAATGCGATATGGGTGATACCACAGCAGGAAACAACTAGCCTATCATATGTAATTACATGCTGCTTTCTCTATGTTTGATGTCTGATGTCCCTGCAATTCTGTGTCCTCCTGTCTTTCATACCATCCTGTGTCCTCCTGTCTTTCATACCATCCTGTGTCCTCCTGTCTTTCATACCATCCTGTGTCCTCCTGTCTTTCATACCATCCTGTGTCCTCCTCTCTTTCATAAAAAAAAATTCCACATTCTTTTTTTCCTTTTCTCTTTTACAGTCATTGAGCATCCCGAAAACAATGCAGTGTGGACTTCCCCTGGGACAGTACGATCTCGCAGAAAGAGAGAGGTGACACCACGATTTGTTAGGTCCAATGACAATGTAGCCGGTATTGCTCGGTGAAGAGTAAAGCAAGTTTGATATGATAACTGTTTGTATAGGAGGAGGACCCAACCGAACAAGCATGAGTCATAGCGCACAGCCACATCTTCGCTAGACCCTCAGAAGAAAATCGATATTACATGCTTGGCCCAATTATCATTTAGCCTACCTCCTCTGATCAGACCTGTATTCCGAACCGCTCCGATCGAAGGCGCGGCTTTATGTCAAGGAGACCTGCTTGAAATTATTTCATTGATATTCAGCCGGGTGCTTCAGCCGCACGGTGGAAACAAACCGTGACTAAATAGCGCAGTAATCAACCCCCGAATATGATATGATACGGGGACTACACCGCACCAGGTAAGCTGTCTCCTCTTTGTCTGAATAAAGTGTGGTTAAGATAATAAGTGTACGGATAATGAATTCCTCCGCAAGGTCAAATATGACTGTAAAGCCGCAGGGGGGATCCTGAAATTCCTATGTGTTGATGTGTTGGTTATTAGGAGTGGGGTTCGGATGTGCATCGTCAATTGACATGGTTGTGATGTTGCTTCTCTCACCTAACTGTATCTTTTCATCGCATTCATCCGCACACCCCTTTGTTTTGTCATGGCTACGTTATTGTTGTAGTCTCTATATCAATTCACTTGTAGGCTACATCATAAGATAATTGTCTGGGGTTGAAACGGTAGTTGCGGTGGTGATATTTTTTTCGAGAGAGGAGACCCTAATATGACGAATTCATTGACACGTTCACAGCTACAGACGGATTGGGTAGCCTTAGGCCTACTAAATGTGTAGTAGAAGTGAAACGTGAAATAGATGATGTGATGCTTCTAAAGGAATTCATGTCATAATGGTAAAGTTGATGTATGTCTAGGCTACATTATCTCCATCGCTAAGTCCATGCATTCTAGTCAGCGGTCACTGACTGTATAACATTTTATTTTAAATATATGGTATCTCCAGGGAAACACACAGACCTACGAATTACTATTTCAGAATGAGATCTGATATGACCATTCAATTGTCAGGGTCTATTCCCCCAACTCACCTATTGTATCACGTGATTCGTTGTGATATGTATGTAATATGTCAGTCAATTCAAAAGGGGGGAAACCTCAGGAGTCCTAGATATATTTGATCCTACGATAAGCTTTTTGAAAATGGTTTTCAAAATATTTAACATATTTATTTTGCAAATGTAGAATGTGCAATTATTTTGTGATTAAGGTCAAATCAAATCAAATCAAATCAAATGTATTTATATAGCCCTTCGTACATCAGCTGATATCTCAAAGTGCTGTACAGAAACCCAGCCTAAAACCCCAAACAGCAAGCAATGCAGGTGTAGAAGCACGGTGGCTAGGAAAAACTCCCTAGAAAGGCCAATACCTAGGAAGAAACCTAGAGAGGAACCAGGCTATGTGGGGTGGCCAGTCCTCTTCTGGCTGTGCCGGGTGGAGATTATAACAGAACATGGCCAAGATGTTCAAATGTTCATAAATGACCAGCATGGTCGAATAATAATAAGGCAGAACAGTTGAAACTGGAGCAGCAGCACAGTCAGGTGGAAGTTGAAACTGGAGCAGCAGCATGGCCAGGTGGACTGGGGACAGCAAGGAGTCATCATGTCAGGTAGTCCTGGGGCATGGTCCTAGGGCTCAGGTCCTCCGAGAGAGAGAAAGAAAGAGAGAAGGAGAGAATTAGAGAACGCACACTTAGATTCACACAGGACACCGAATAGGACAGGAGAAGTACTCCAGATATAACAAACTGACCCCAGCCCCCGACACATAAACTACTGCAGCATAAATACTGGAGGCTGAGACAGGAGGGGTCAGGAGACACTGTGGCCCCATCTGAGGACACCCCCGGACAGGGCCAAACAGGAAGGATATAACCCCACCCACTTTGCCAAAGCACAGCCCCCACACCACTAGAGGGATATCTTCAACCACCAACTTACCATCCTGAGACCAATGCAGTTTTTATTTAACTTATCAAATCATTTCTGGGTAACAATTTAAGTACCTTACTGTGATTGTTTTCAATTCTAATTGTAAATATATATACATATATATTGCTTCTTAGCAAAGATACATTTCTAAAGCAATAATTTTGTTAGGACTATCTGGGAGTGGTCTGAGTTGGGAGGGGAACATTTAAATCTAGCTATTATTGGCAGAGAGGTTTGGAAATCTCTTTCTTATTGGTCTATTAACTAATTTACCCATGGTGATGTCGCCAGGCAGGCAGAAATTTCAGGCGGTCTTTTCAAACAGCTCTTACATTGAAAGGGCATTATCATAATTTTCGCAATTTCACAGTATTATTCCAACCTCATAGTGTGGAAATATACATAAAACACAGGGACGTCACTTTTCTTTACTGCATTGGTGTAATAAAATACTGCTGACAGGTGTATAAAATTGAACATACAGCCATGCAATCTCCATACACAAACATTGGCAGTAGAATGGCCTTACTCAAGAGCTCAGTGATTTTCAACAAGGCACCGTCACAGGATGCCACCTTTCCAACACATTTCTGCCCTGCTAGAGCTGCCCAACTGAAAGTGCAGTTATTATGAAGTGGAAACGTCTAGGAGCAACAATGGCTCAGCCGCGAAGTGATTGGCCACACAAGCTCACAGAACGGGACCACTGAGTGCTGAAGTGCGAAGTGCATAAAAAATGTCTGTCCTCGTTTGCAACACTCACTACAGAATTCCAAACTGCCTCTGGAAGCAACGTCAGCACAAGAATTGTTAGTCAGGAGCTTCATGAAATGGGTTTCCTTGGCCGAGATGCCGCACACAAGCCTAAGATCACCATGCGCATTGGCTGGAGTGGTGTAAAGCTCACCGCTATTGGACTCTGGAGCAGTGGAAACGCTGGAGTGATGAATCACGGGTCACCATCTCGGTTTGGCAGATGCCAGGAGAACGCTACCTGCCCTAATGCATAGCGCCAACTGTAAAGTTTGGTGGAGGAGGAATAATGGTCTGGGGCTGTTTTTCATGGTTTGTGCTAGGCTCCTTAGTTCCAGTGAACGGAAATCTTAATGCTACAGCATACAATAGCATTCCAGACGATTCTGTGCTTCCAATTTTGTGTCAACAGTTTAGGGAAGGCCCTTTCCTGTTTCAGCACGACAAAACGAGGCCAATACAGAAATGGTTTGTCGAGATCAGTGTGGAAGAACTTGACTGGCCTGCACAGAGCCCTGACCTCAACCCCATCGAACACCTTTGGGATGAATTGGAGCCAGGCCTAATCGCCAAACATCAGTTCTCGACCTCACTAATGCTCTAGTGGCTAAATGAAAGCAAGACCCCGCAGTAATGTTCCAACATCTAGTGGAAATCCTTCCTGGAAGAGTGGAGGCTGTTATAGCAGCAAAGGGGGGGACCAATTCCATATTAATACCTATGATTTTGGAATGAGATGTTTGACGAGCAGGTGTCCTCATATAGTGTACCTCGCTGGATCTTATTTACCACCTTGTTGATTCATCTGCTTGGTTTATTCCACTGAATTCCCATCGAAGTAAGAAACAAGACAAATCTAATTACAACGTCGTAATTATGTGCTGCCGTGTGTCAAATGAACAGCTTGGGGGCCTCTCGCTCATCTTCGATATTAGCATGGGGTGATGGAACTCCTGATGGGAGACCCCATAGCTACTCTACATGAGGCAGAGGACACACTGACCCCTTCCTGTAGGATACAGTCACCTCCTGCTTCAAGTAACCAAGGCCCTTATTCATAAAGAGTCAGCGTGAGAGTAAACTGATCTAGGATCAGTTTAGTCTTTTAGATCATAATGAATAAGGTTACATGGACAGAGGGGACCTGATCCTAGATCAGCACTCCTATTCTGAGGGGCGTTATGAATCATTACGGGCCCTGAATAAAGGAGTGACTAGTCTATCCCTCTGCCTCTCCCCTCAAAATGTACTCTGACAGAGTAACTTAAACCCACAGTTCTATTATATGGAATATTGATCCTAAACTGATCCTAGCATTCTTACTCTCCCACTTACTCTTTATGAATTCATTGTTTTGTGCAGAAAATAAAATGTCACAGATTCTGGCTATTTGGATATGCCCAAAAAGAAGACTAACCTTTCCTTGGCTGAGAACAAACTTAATGATGAGGATGATTAATAGTGAGGCCCAGAAACAACACCCTAGGACACGAAATTCCAGAACAACAGGTGCTTGAAGTCAGCATCTAATTTTGATTGAGATAAACTACATAGGAAACACATAATTTTATAGGATGTGAATGTCCTCGGATAACAGTACAAGGAGTCACACACAGTGTGTCTGTGTGAGTGCTGAGTTGTTCTGATTCCCTATCTTCATTTCACCCCTGTACACCTGGTTCAATTATTGCGGGAGAGTTGATTGCTGAAAGCGCGGTCGGCCATTGAAGAACAATTTCATAGGGAACCATCATTTCACTTCACACCTCCAAGGGGTTGGATGTGATCTTGTCCGACAGCCAGAGCCTCTTGTCAAGGCAGCCAGAGCCTCATGTCAAGGCAGCCAGAGCCTCATGTCAAGGCAGCCAGAGCCTCATGTCAAGGCAGCCAGAGCCTCATGTCAAATCCAATCCAATCAAATCAAATCAAATTGATTTATATAGCCCTTCGTACATCAGCTGATATCTCAAAGTGCTGTACAGAAACCCAGCCTAAAACCCCAAACAGCAAGCAATGCAGGTGTAGAAGCACGGTGGCTAGGAAAAACTCCCTAGAAAGGTCAAAACCTAGGAAGAAACCTAGAGAGGAACCAGGCTATGTGGGGTGGCCAGTCCTCTTCTGGCTGTGCCGGGTGGAGATTATAACAGAACCTGGCCAAGATGTTCAAATGTTCATAAATGACCAGCATGGTCGAATAATAAGAAGGCAGAACAGTTGAAACTGGAGCAGCAGCACGGCCAGGTGGACTGGGGACAGCAAGGAGTCATCATGTCAGGTAATCCTGGGGCATGGTCCTAGGGCTCAGGTCCTCCGAGAGAGAGAAAGAAAAGAGAGAAGGAGAGAATTAGAGAACGCACACTTAGATTCGCACAGGACACCGAATAGGACAGGAGAAGTACTCCAGATATAACAAACTGACCCTAGCCCCCCGCAGCATAAATACTGGAAGCTGAGACAGGAGGGGTCAGGAGACACTGTGGACCCATCCGAGGACACCCCCGGACAGGGCCAAGGCAGCCAGAGCTCATGTCAAGGCAGCCAGAGCCTCATGTCAAGGCAGCCAGAGCCTCATGTCAAGGCAGCCAGAGCCTCATGTCAAGGCAGCCAGAGCCTCATGTCAAGGCAGCCAGAGCCTCTTGTCAAGGCAGCCAGAGCCTCATGTCAAGGCAGCCAGAGCCTCATGTCAAGGCAGCCAGAGCCTCATGTCAAGGCAGCCAGAGCCTCTTGTCAAGGCAGCCAGAGCCTCATGTCAGGGCAGCCAGAGCCACTTGTCAAGGCAGCCAGAGCCTCTTGTCAAGGCAGCCAGAGCTTCTTGTCAAGGCAGCCAGAGCCACTTGTCAAGGCAGCCAGAGCCTCATGTCAAGGCAGCCAGAGCCTCATGTCAATGCAGCCAGAGCCTCATGTCAAGGCAGCCAGAGCCTCTTGTCAAGGCAGTCAGAGCCTCTTGTCAAGGCAGCCAGAGCCACTTGTTAAGGCAGCCAGAGCCTCATGTCAAGGCAGCCAGAGCCTCATGTCAAGGCAGCCAAAACCTCATGTCAAGACAGCCAGAGCCTCATGTCAGGGCAGCCAGAGCCTCATGTCAGGGCAGCCAGAGCCTCTTGTCAAGGCAGCCAGAGCCTCTTGTCAAGGCAGCCAGAGCCTCTTGTCAAGGCAGCCAGAGCCTCTTGTCAAGGCAGCCAGAGCCTCATGTCAAGGCAGCCAGAGCCTCATGTCAAGGCAGCCAGAGCCTCTTGTCAAGGCAGCCAGAGCCTCTTGTCAAGGCAGCCAGAGCCTCTTGTCAAGGCAGCCAGAGCCTCTTGTCAAGGCAGCCAGAGCCTCTTGTCAAGGCAGCCAGAGCCTCATGTCAAGGCAGCCAGAGCCTCTTGTCAAGGCAGCCAGAGCCTCTTGTCAAGGCAGCCAGAGCCTCATGTCAGGGCAGCCAGAGACACTTGTCAAGGCAGCCAGAGCCACTTGTCAAGGCAGCCAGAGCCTCTTGTCAAAGAAGCCAGAGCCACTTGTCAAGGCAGCCAGAGCCACTTGTCAAGACAGCCAGAGCCAATTGTCAAGGCAGCCAGGGCCTCTTGTCAAGGCAGCCAGAGCCACTTGTCAAGGCAGCCAGAGCCACTTGTCAAGGCAGCCAGAGCCTCATGTCAAGGCAGCCAGAGCCACTTGTCAAGGCAGCCAGAGCCTCTTGTCAAGGCAGCCAGAGCTTCTTGTCAAGGCAGCCAGAGCCACTTGTCAAGGCAGCCAGAGCCTCATGTCAAGGCAGCCAGAGCCTCATGTCAAGGCAGCCAGAGCCTCTTGTCAAGGCAGCCAGAGCCTCTTGTCAAGGCAGCCAGAGCCTCTTGTCAAGGCAGCCAGAGCCTCTTGTCAAGGCAGCCAGAGCCTCATGTCAAGGCAGCCAGAGCCTCATGTCAAGGCAGCCAGAGCCTCATGTCAAGGCAGCCAGAGCCTCATGTCAAGGCAGCCAGAGCCTCTTGTCAAGGCAGCCAGAGCCTCATGTCAAGGCAGCCAGAGCCTCTTGTCAAGGCAGCCAGAGCCTCTTGTCAAGGCAGCCAGAGTCTCTTGTCAAGGCAGCCAGAGCCTCATGTCAAGGCAGCCAGAGCCTCATGTCAAGGCAGCCAGAGCCTCATGTCAAGGCAGCCAGAGCCTCATGTCAAGGCAGCCAGGGCCTCATGTCAAGGCAGCCAGAGCCTCATGTCAAGGCAGCCAGAGCCTCTTGTCAAGGCAGCCAGAGCCTCTTGTCAAGGCAGCCAGAGCCTCATGTCAAGGCAGCCAGAGCCTCTTGTCAAGGCAGCCAGAGCCTCTTGTCAAGGCAGCCAGAGCCTCTTGTCAAGGCAGCCAGAGCCTCTTGTCAAGGCAGCCAGAGCCTCTTGTCAAGGCAGCCAGAGCCTCTTGTCAAGGCAGCCAGAGCCACTTGTCAAGGCAGCCAGAGCCACTTGTCAAGGCAGCCAGAGCCTCATGTCAAGGCAGCCAGAGCCACTTGTCAAGGCAGCCAGAGCCTCATGTCAAGGCAGCCAGAGCTTCTTGTCAAGGCAGCCAGAGCCACTTGTCAAGGCAGCCAGAGCCTCATGCCAAGGCAGCCAGAGCCTCATGTCAATGCAGCCAGAGCCTCATGTCAAGGCAGCCAGAGCCTCTTGTCAAGTCAGTCAGAGCCTCTTGTCAAGGCAGCCAGAGCCACTTGTCAAGGCAGCCAGAGCCTCATGTCAAGGCAGCCAGAGCCTCTTGTCAAGGCAGCCAGAGTCTCTTGTCAAGGCAGCCAGAGTCTCTTGTCAAGGCAGCCAGAGCCTCATGTCAAGGCAGCCAGAGCCTCATGTCAAGGCAGCCAGAGCCTCTTGTCAAGGCAGCCAGAGCTTCTTGTCAAGGCAGCCAGAGCCTCTTGTCAAGGCAGCCAGAGCCTCTTGTCAAGGCAGCCAGAGCCTCTTGTCAAGGCAGCCAGAGCCTCTTGTCAAGGCATCCAGAGCCTCTTGTCAAGGCAGCCAGAGCCTCTTGTCAAGGCAGCCAGAGCCTCTTGTCAAGGCAGCCAGAGCCTCTTGTCAAGGCAGCCAGAGCCTCTTGTCAAGGCAGCCAGAGCCTCTTGTCAAGGCATCCAGAGCCTCTTGTCAAGGCAGCCAGAGCCTCTTGTCAAGGCAGCCAGAGCCTCTTGTCAAGGCAGCCAGAGCCTCATGTCAAGGCAGCCAGAGCCTCATGTCAAGGCAGCCAGAGCCTCTTGTCAAGGCAGCCAGAGCCTCTTGTCAAGGCAGCCAGAGTCTCTTGTCAAGGCAGCCAGAGCCTCATGTCAAGGCAGCCAGAGCCTCATGTCAAGGCAGCCAGAGCCTCATGTCAAGGCAGCCAGAGCCTCATGTCAAGGCAGCCAGGGCCTCATGTCAAGGCAGCCAGAGCCTCATGTCAAGGCAGCCAGAGCCTCTTGTCAAGGCAGCCAGAGCCTCTTGTCAAGGCAGCCAGAGCCTCATGTCAAGGCAGCCAGAGCCTCTTGTCAAGGCAGCCAGAGCCTCTTGTCAAGGCAGCCAGAGCCTCTTGTCAAGGCAGCCAGAGCCTCTTGTCAAGGCAGCCAGAGCCTCTTGTCAAGGCAGCCAGAGCCTCTTGTCAAGGCAGCCAGAGCCTCTTGTCAAGGCAGCCAGAGCCACTTGTCAAGGCAGCCAGAGCCACTTGTCAAGGCAGCCAGAGCCTCATGTCAAGGCAGCCAGAGCCTCTTGTCAAGGCAGCCAGAGCCTCATGTCAAGGCAGCCAGAGCTTCTTGTCAAGGCAGCCAGAGCCACTTGTCAAGGCAGCCAGAGCCTCATGCCAAGGCAGCCAGAGCCTCATGTCAATGCAGCCAGAGCCTCATGTCAAGGCAGCCAGAGCCTCTTGTCAAGTCAGTCAGAGCCTCTTGTCAAGGCAGCCAGAGCCACTTGTCAAGGCAGCCAGAGCCTCATGTCAAGGCAGCCAGAGCCTCATGTCAAGGCAGCCAAAACCTCATGTCAAGACAGCCAGAGCCTCATGTCAGGGCAGCCAGAGCTTCTTGTCAAGGCAGCCAGAGCCTCTTGTCAAGGCAGCCAGAGCCTCATGTCAAGGCAGCCAGAGCCTCTTGTCAAGGCAGCCAGAGCCTCTTGTCAAGGCAGCCAGAGCCTCATGTCAAGGCAGCCAGAGCCACTTGTCAAGGCAGCCAGAGCCTCTTGTCAAGGCAGCCAGAGCCTCTTGTCAAGGCAGCCAGAGCCTCTTGTCAAGGCAGCCAGAGCCACTTGTCAAGGCAGCCAGAGCCTCATGCCAAGGCAGCCAGAGCCTCATGTCAATGCAGCCAGAGCCTCATGTCAAGGCAGCCAGAGCCTCTTGTCAAGTCAGTCAGAGCCTCTTGTCAAGGCAGCCAGAGCCACTTGTCAAGGCAGCCAGAGCCTCATGTCAAGGCAGCCAGAGCCTCATGTCAAGGCAGCCAAAACCTCATGTCAAGACAGCCAGAGCCTCATGTCAGGGCAGCCAGAGCTTCTTGTCAAGGCAGCCAGAGCCTCTTGTCAAGGCAGCCAGAGCCTCATGTCAAGGCAGCCAGAGCCTCTTGTCAAGGCAGCCAGAGCCTCTTGTCAAGGCAGCCAGAGCCTCATGTCAAGGCAGCCAGAGCCACTTGTCAAGGCAGCCAGAGCCTCTTGTCAAGGCAGCCAGAGCCTCATGTCAAGGCAGCCAGAGCCTCATGTCAAGGCAGCCAGGGCCTCATGTCAAGGCAGCCAGAGCCTCATGTCAAGGCAGCCAGAGCCTCTTGTCAAGGCAGCCAGAGCCTCTTGTCAAGGCAGCCAGAGCCTCATGTCAAGGCAGCCAGAGCCTCTTGTCAAGGCAGCCAGAGCCTCTTGTCAAGGCAGCCAGAGCCTCTTGTCAAGGCAGCCAGAGCCTCTTGTCAAGGCAGCCAGAGCCTCTTGTCAAGGCAGCCAGAGCCTCTTGTCAAGGCAGCCAGAGCCACTTGTCAAGGCAGCCAGAGCCACTTGTCAAGGCAGCCAGAGCCTCATGTCAAGGCAGCCAGAGCCTCTTGTCAAGGCAGCCAGAGCCTCATGTCAAGGCAGCCAGAGCTTCTTGTCAAGGCAGCCAGAGCCACTTGTCAAGGCAGCCAGAGCCTCATGCCAAGGCAGCCAGAGCCTCATGTCAATGCAGCCAGAGCCTCATGTCAAGGCAGCCAGAGCCTCTTGTCAAGTCAGTCAGAGCCTCTTGTCAAGGCAGCCAGAGCCACTTGTCAAGGCAGCCAGAGCCTCATGTCAAGGCAGCCAGAGCCTCATGTCAAGGCAGCCAAAACCTCATGTCAAGACAGCCAGAGCCTCATGTCAGGGCAGCCAGAGCTTCTTGTCAAGGCAGCCAGAGCCTCTTGTCAAGGCAGCCAGAGCCTCATGTCAAGGCAGCCAGAGCCTCTTGTCAAGGCAGCCAGAGCCTCTTGTCAAGGCAGCCAGAGCCTCATGTCAAGGCAGCCAGAGCCACTTGTCAAGGCAGCCAGAGCCTCTTGTCAAGGCAGCCAGAGCCTCATGTCAAGGCAGCCAGAGCCTCATGTCAAGGCAGCCAGAGCCTCTTGTCAAGGCAGCCAGAGCCTCATGTCAAGGCAGCCAGAGCCTCATGTCAAGGCAGCCAGAGCCTCTTGTCAAGGCAGCCAGAGCCTCTTGTCAAGGCAGCCAGAGCCTCTTGTCAAGGCAGCCAGAGCCTCTTGTCAAGGCAGCCAAGCCTCATGTCAAGGCAGCCAGAGCCTCATGTCAAGGCAGCCAGAGCCTCATGTCAAGGCAGCCAGAGCCTCATGTCAAGGCAGCCAGAGCCTCTTGTCAAGGCAGCCAGAGCCTCTTGTCAAGGCAACCAGAGCCTCTTGTCAAGGCAGCCAGAGCCTCTTGTCAAGGCAGCCAGAGTCTCTTGTCAAGGCAGCCAGAGCCTCATGTCAAGGCAGCCAGAGCCTCATGTCAAGGCAGCCAGAGCCTCTTGTCAAGGCAGCCAGAGCTTCTTGTCAAGGCAGCCAGAGCCTCTTGTCAAGGCAGCCAGAGCCTCTTGTCAAGGCAGCCAGAGCCTCTTGTCAAGGCAGCCAGAGCCTCTTGTCAAGGCATCCAGAGCCTCTTGTCAAGGCAGCCAGAGCCTCTTGTCAAGGCAGCCAGAGCCTCTTGTCAAGGCAGCCAGAGCCTCATGTCAAGGCAGCCAGAGCCTCATGTCAAGGCAGCCAGAGCCTCTTGTCAAGGCAGCCAGAGCCTCTTGTCAAGGCAGCCAGAGCCTCTTGTCAAGGTAGCCAGAGCCTCTTGTCAAGGCAGCCAGAGACTGTTGTCAAGGTAGCCAGAGAGTGGTGCCGTAGTAATAGGTCACTTTCGTATAGTGTGAATATACTGTGGACGTTTGCCAACTGTGTGGCATGGAAAATCCAATCTGACAAATCACAACTCAAGCACTCAGGACTATACAAGACATCCTATTTTCCTTTTGTACTAAAAATACCATGGCAAAGCCATTTAGTTCGTACCTTTCAGAAATCGTATTTCTTTTTGAGTGGGCCCCTGCTCACTCACTCTTTCTATTTCTCTCTGTCTGGAGTCTGCAGCTGCAGGCTTAGACACTGCTTGAGATTTATTTTCGGATGGGTGTGTGCGTTTGGCCTACATATAAGCCAATACACTCTGATTCCAAATGGAATATTTAGTAGCCTGGCTAGGACATTCAGTAACTAGAAGTGTCTGATTTAGAAGGATAAGGATAACCCGTCGAGACATTTACTTTGTTATTAATGACAACAGGCCTGCTTTTTAATTGCCATAAACTGTTGAATGATGACGAGGAACATAAGATCACAGAGTCGAAAATGAACAGACTCTATGCTGAATGAAGCCTGTTGGAAAAATCCAATGGGCTAATTGAAGTGCATTTGAAATCTCCCCAAAATGGTTCAATGTCTTATCTATGTCGACAATACACAATAAACAGGTCTGTTGCTGTAGCTTCAGGGGAGATGTTGCAACAGATGAGACCAACAAAACACACAGAGGTCTGCGTTTTAGGCCAGCAGATGGCTAATTTCAGACCTTTTTAAAAGGACTTATGTCATAGGATCATAATTTGATCACTCTTTTGTTGCTGAGAAAATTGATCAACTCCTACAAAACTGTTCATGTATTATAGTCCACATAATAATTCACATTTCCTGTTGCTGCAGGATTATATTCCTACTGTAGGAAACTGCCTCAAATGATGATCCTACATCTGTAGGCTGCAGTGTCTGATAGCTCTTAATTTAACCCTTATTTTACCAGGTCAGTTCTCATTTACAGCAACAACCTGGGGAATAGTTACAGGGGAGGGGGGATGAATGAGACCATTGTACACGTGATGATTAGGTGGCCATGAAGGTATGAGGGCCAGATTGGGAATTTAGCCAGGACACCAGGGTTAAAACCCCTACTCTTACGATAAGTGCCATGGGATCTTTAGTGACCACAGAGTCAGGACACCCATTTAACGTACCATCCAAAAGACGGCACCCTACACAGGGCAATGTCCCCAATCACTGCCCTGGGGCATTGGGATATATATATTTTTCTAATGATAAAGTCATACATGGAACTAAGGCTACACTATTGCTTTCACTTGTTGCGATTGCAAAGTCAATGCCTCTGTCCCCACTTAAGGATAATTCAATAGATTTCCTCCTGGGTTAAGAGGAATTATTTAATTCACTCAAGCTTGTTGAAGTGTGTGGTAAGTGTTTGTGATTGCTGTAGTCTTTCAAATTCCATCAGTTTTTGAGCAAAAATCATTTGTGGCATAGTTAATCTTAGTTTTGGCATTGCTTTATCTTCTCTGCTCCAAAGGGACTCGGAGTGCTCATGGTCCATCATTTCAAATCAGTTTGCAGTCATCAGAGACACATTAAAATGAAATGTACTTACTGGAATGAGAAGAGGAAAGGCCAACCATCTCTGAGCAGCAAAACAGTTTAGGTCAGTTTTGAAGCATCATTGTCTTGGGCTTATTCTTAGTAATTTGGAGTTATTGCTATTATCTGTTGCTTTGTTTACAGATTCAGTTAATTCATTCAGTTCTGATGCGGTAGTTGGCACACAGTCTTTATTGTGACGAATATTGGAGTCAGAAATAAGCGAAGGTGTCAACTCCCATTGTTTTAATATATTGCCTCATTGGTCACTTCTCCATCAGATGTCTGGTCTCGAGGATGAAAGTCTAGTTTGAAAAATATCCATAAATGTTTTTTGGAGTGCACTACACTGTGGTACAACTGTTCCTCATCACTCATCCTGTTAGTTTTCTAATTTCAAGTTAAAATGTCTTTCTGTTTAAATTTTATTTTTAATAAAGTCTCACGTCTTTTTTGGTGTTTCGATATCACCTTTGAGGTCAGGATTTAAAATGCAAGAGTGAGAAAGACATGACCAAGATCATCATTCTCTATTATATTAAAGGATATTATACTATATAAGGCGTATTATATAGTATCGTTATCTACATGGAAGGATCTAATGTGTTGTTCATACTTCTTCTCTGAATCTAAAACTATTCTATTTTTCCTACTTTATAGGGAATTACACAAATAGACAGGGACAGGATTGTGGACACCTGGTTCGACTTTGGATCCCTACAGTAGAAGTGGCTCAGAGGACTGTCTCAATACAGGATGGGAACCAACCCAAAAAGGACAGTGACAGTCCAAATGGTCCCTCAGCTGGCTGGAGTGGAAGCTCTGGGAAACCAGGAGTCTAACGCCAACTGGGCTAAAGAACCTAACCTGAACCTCACCCAGGGTTGCACTGCCCCCACCACTACCACTACCCCTGTCCTTACAGAACACACACAGGTTAACCTGTGTCTGACAACCCCCAACACAACCTCCAGGATCCAATCAACTGGCCATGGACAACCGGTTGGCGGCGGGGTGGGGTCCAACACCAACACAACTTTCTCGACCAATGGCGACGGAGGGAAATCGCCATCGGAGCATGTGATTGGAATAGAGCAGCAGATGGTATTGACATGCCGAGGAGGTGTGAGTGTAACCGAGGCGACGGCAGAGGGCCGTAGGGACGGCAACGCCAATTTGACAGCGTTAACCCCCACAGCCGCGGCCGAGGAGAAGGAGAAGCATATCTGTAAGGCAAGCCTGTCGTCCGCCATTACATCATCAAAGGTTGACGTGCATACAAATTACTGCAGAGAGAAAGAGCCTGGTGGAGCAGGGGCGGGGGAGGGGTGTGCAGCCAAGCCATCGCCAGAGCCCACAGCAGTACAGAGTGCTACAGTCAGAGTTTCTGCAGTAGCTAAAGAGGAGTCACTACTAGAAGGGGACAACAAAAACGCAACCACACCAAATCAACATCCCCCTCAGACCTGTGATCCAAAGCATACCTCGGCCTCTGAAGTGCTGACGTCTCTGACGACTCCCAAACAAGGTAAGGCAGAGGGAGCTGCAGTGACTACAAACAAGGTTGCTCCGCCTCCTTACAAATCAAAAGAGGCTGATAATAGTACTACAACACAGAGTCTCTCACCTTTACCTAGCCCCGCCACCGCCACCAACCCTACTCCATCAGAACATCCTCTACAGGCCTCTAAAGAAAATACGCCCAAGACAAACTCTCAGAACCCTCCTTCCCAAATGGAATATAATAAAACGGCAGCTACATCGCAGCCGGAACAGACCAAGGAGACTACAGTAGCTCCTGTCAATGCTGCCATCACCATCACACCTCCATCATCAGACAGCAAGGAAAACGTAGGGCTTAGGAATAAGGCCTCAAGTCCGGCACCTCCCGAGAAGAAGGATTTAAAACCTACTCCAGTAGCAAAGACAGAGATCTGCTTAGATAAACACCTGCAGGCGGCATCGTCAGAGTCTTCATCACAGAAGGATTCTCCCTCGTCACCCAACGAGGCCCAACAGAACCAACAGCCGGAGGCCCAACAGAGCCAGAACCAACTGCCTGAGGCCCAACAGGGCCAGAACCAGCAGCCTGCCCACCATGCAGCACAGGTGACAGACGAAGCCGTCCAGACTGCCTCGGTCTCGGAGGAGATGCAACAGAAAGCCCACTGCAAATTATACCGGGAGGCCTCCACCATGACCCGCACCCCCATTGCCACCCCCACCGCCACCCCCACCCATAGCAAGCAGGGCCAAGACGTGGAGGTCCAAGCAGTGGCTGACGTGTGCAGCCGGGCGGTCTCCACCAGCCCCAGCCTGTTTCCTCTGCCCCCGCCCTACAGGTCCACTGACAGAGGTGCTGCCCTGAGGGAGGAAGCAGCAGCTGAGAGCCTGTCTGTGGTCTACCAGGTACCCCTCCACCAGATTCACATGGGCAGCAGTCCATCCTGCCCCCCGCCACCTAACTACACCGCAGGTCTCAGGTCCGGGTCAGAGCGATTGACCCTGGAGGCGGGGTTATGCTCCAGTCAGAGTGCCGGGGTGGTGCTCCATGCAGAGGAGGCGGTGGCGGCCCTCCATGCAGAGGTCGCCAGGCTGGGGGCCAAGCCTAAAGATCTGGCAGTCGGGGGGGCAGCAGCGCTATGCAACATACAGCAGAGAGGAGCACTCCCGCCTCTGCAGCCCGTCTACCAGATCAACATCGAGTCGTGCGGCGGCCAAAACGAGCCGGTAGCTAAAGCGAATCATCACCAGCATCGAGGCGAGAAGGCAGTGGCAGACTCCCAATCCAAACCCAATGCAGCAGAGAAACCAAAGGTGTCTAATGAAGCGCAGACCGTGCCAACACAGCCTGCCAAGCCTCCCTCTGCTAAAGCTCCATCCCCCTTGTCGCCAACTCCCGCAAGCAAGACCAAATCCTCCGACAATAAGGCTGCTCCTCCTCCTTCGCAGTCAACTCCTTCCGTTACCAAGCCCAGCCAGGCCTCAACGACAACCTCCAAAAAAACAGAGGACACTAAACCCAAGACGGCAGTGAAAGCAGCGAAGCAGAGCATTGTTAAGGGGGTTGGGGGCGTTAAGGCTTTGTTGGGCAAGAAGAAGCAGGAGCAGCTGGAGCCGGAGAGGAAGGAAAAGGAGGATGAAGACGAGGAGGGGAAACAGAAAGGAGAGAAGAGCGTGCACGATGTGCTGTGGGACGAGCAGGGGATGACCTGGGAGGTGTACGGAGCATCCGTTGACCCCGAGTCTCTTGGCTTTGCCATCCAGAGCCACCTGCAGTGTAAGATCAAAGAACAAGAGAAGAAGGTCGTGACCCAGTCATCACTCAGGAAGTCCATCTCAGTGCCGCCGGTGGTGCCTGACTCGCCCGCCACCGTTGCCGTGGACGATGCCAACAGCAGGAAAAACAAGAGGAGGCAGCAGAACGTTTTCAGGTCCATGCTGAAAAATGTCAGACGGCCCAAGTGCTGCGCACACCCTCCCCCTACCGCCGTGCTGGAGTGAGAAGGAGAAGCAGCGGGCTGTATGCAGCCCACACCATCAGCTGAGTCCCCTATAAAGCAGGCTGGTTCACCCCTTGTTATGGTTCCTCCGATGCCAAGCCATGTGTGGATATTGGGATCTCTCCCTAACCCTACTGGTCAGATGTTGTGGTATACAATGTTACCTTAGATAGGGTTGATGATTATCAACAGAAGAGGGCAAAACAAAAAGCTAAAATAGGTTCTTGTTATGGACAACTTATTTTTTAGATGAGAGATTCTAACAGTATTTAATGAAAAATGGCAATAATAATATCTTAGTGAAACGCATGTGTGTTAGTACTTATGGCAGTCATAACTCATTTTACCACTATGAAGTCCTGATGTATACAGTACATGCCTCTGATCTTTGGGCGTACATACATATTACTGTCAGTATCATACCTTTTACAGATGTGCAACTAAATATCACTACTTCTCAGTGCAGTGGGTGCATTGTGGTATAGATACAGTCCGATTACGTTCCGGGTGTATTGGACAACCTCCATTTATAACATCAATATATTATTATTGGTTTTTTTAGATTTGATTTTGAATGGGTAACTACTTATTTTGTCTTGATAAAGAAGAAGAATAAAACCTCTGCTGTGCTAATTTCCGTATGTCTTATATACAATATAACACTGGGCTTGTGTGCATTTAGGTGCTTTATATTTAGTCTCTGTTCTCTCCGTTTTGGATTTTAAAAAACTCAAGGTCGAAAACTGATCTACAGCCGAGCAGTTTTTGTCTGGATTCATTGACAGGTGTTTCAAGAGAGCGTTAGCAGCATGTATCCCCACAGTGTGAGTTCCTCAGTTACAATGTGTTATCAGATATTGCTTGAGGATGGGTAAAGGGTCTGTTTGAAGCAATATAGCAGCTGATAGCTGATCTATGGGGACCGGAAACGATTGAGAGTGTGAGTAATGTCTAGTAGTAGAGACATTGCTAATCCGAGGAGCTCTGAGGTCTCTATTTTTAAATTCCTCTTCCAATTGGTCTGTGAACCATCCTCATGAAACACCCAGCTTGTCATGTCCTTTATGGAATCATAATACTCTTATTTTTTTTAACTATTGGTTAGACTCTGTTCGTATATAATATGAAATGTCAGCTTTTTGATTTGCTCTGATTCAAAACATAAATATACTGATGTTGTATATGCTTAGTTGTACACACTGTATCATCAAGTATACTGTTCTGTTTCAATAAGTGCATCTGAAAACTGCTGTAGAAGGCTGTTTGAAACCACAGGGGACGTTGTTCAGGATGTATCAGCAGGCAGTAGTAGAGAAGTGGAGATGTGTACTCCTTGTGGATTAGTTGTCGATGGGCTTTATACAGCCCTTTCCCAAAAGAATGTCCTTGAGACAGTGGTGAAATTGACCCAAAGTGTGTGTATACAGTACTCGACACTATTCAAGCCCTTTTCCTCTCGCTATAATCTCTCATTAAAATGAGAATAAATGTAAATTAAAATACTTATCAAAGCTAGGACAAAATAACCACTTTTGAAATGAGATGGTTGAATATTTGCGGAGAAGGAGAAATATAGTCTCTTCAAAGACTTAAAAACAGTTTATTTTCCAAATCATTTAAATGTAGAATCGTTCACTTGCTGGGTTAGTTTAATTCTGGGTTTTACATCTTTGATTGGATCAGGCACAGTGAAAGTAAAAATGACTAAATCTGTGAATTACTGTGGGCTTCTATTAGAGAACACAAATTAGTAGTAAGATTTTTTTCTCCAAAATGCACATTTTTATGTGTAAATCCATTAGTATCCAATCAAATCAAATGTATTTATAAAGCCCTTCTTACATCAGCTGATATCTCAAAGTGCTGTACAGAAACCCAGCCTAAAACCCCAAACAGCAAGCAATGCAGGTGTAGAAGCACGGTGGCTAGGAAAAACTCCCTAGAAAGGCCAGAACCTAGGAAGAAACCTAGAGAGGAACCAGGCTATGAGGGGTGGCCAGTCCTCTTCTGGCTGTACCTGGTGGAGATTATAACAGAATATGGCCGAGATGTTCAAATGTTCATAGATAACCAGCAGGGTCAAATAATAATAATCACAGTGGTTGTCGAGGGTGCAACAGGTCAGCACCTCAGGAGTATATGTCAGTTGACTTTTCATAGCCGATCATTAAGAGTATCTCTACCACTCCTGCTGTCTCTAGAGAGTTGAAAACAGCAGGTCTGGGACAGGTAGCACATCCGGTGAACAGGTCAGGGTTCCATATCCGCAGGCAGAACAGTTGAAACTGGAGCAGCAGCACGGCCAGGTGGACTGGGGACAGCAAGGAGTCATCAGGCCAGGTAGTCCTGAGGCATGGTCCTAGGGCTCAGGTCCTCCAAGAGTACATAAGTACATAAGTACATAGTACATGAGACAGATGTTCAAAATGTGAGTCACCATTTGTTTTTTATACTCCAAAGCCAGTCATTGTAAGAGGTAGGTAGGTCTACATTCCAAAGCCAGTCATTGTAAGAGGTAGGTAGGTCTACATTCCAAATCCAATCATTGTAAGAGGTAGGTAGGTCTACATTCCAAATCCAATCATTGTAAGAGGTAGGTAGGTCTACATTCCAAATCCAGTCATTGTAAGAGGTAGGTAGGTCTACATTCCAAATCCAGTCATTGTAAGAGGTAGGTAGGTCTACATTCCAAATCCAGTAATTGGAAGAGGTAGGTAGGTCTACATTCCAAAGCCAGTCATTGTAAGAGGTAGGTAGGGCTACATTCCAAAGCCAGTCATTGTAAGAGGTAGGTAGGTCTACATTCCAAAGCCAGTCATTGTAAGAGGTAGGTAGGTCTACATTCCAAAGCCAGTCATTGTAAGAGGTAGGTAGGTCTACATTCCAAAGCCAGTCATTGTGAGAGGTAGGTAGGTCTACATTCCAAAGCCAGTCATTGTAAGAGGTAGGTAGGTCTACATTCCAAAGCCAGTCATTGTGAGAGGTAGGTAGGTCTACATTCCAAAGCCAGTCATTGTGAGAGGTAGGTAGGTCTACATTCCAAATCCAGTCATTGTAAGAGGTAGGTAGGTCTACATTCCAAAGCCAGTCATTGTGAGAGGTAGGTAGGTCTACATTCCAAAGCCAGTCATTGTGAGAGGTAGGTAGGTCTACATTCCAAATCCAGTGATGTGAAATGTATGGGTTAAGCAGAGCAAATTAAACTATGAGTCTGCTTACATAAAGTTAATTAAAACTTTCAATTTATCTAGTCTCTTTTAGAATCACCTGAAACATACTTGAAAATATCCGCTTAAAAATATTACATAAACCTTGTTTCCTCCACATTATTTTTAAGAGTAATGAAGTTATTAAATTATAAAACATTGAAAACGTAGTCTCAACTTATAGGCTTACCATCACATCCTACTGTGGAATGGGGAATATTCACAGCCAATCTACTTTGTTTTGGAATTACAACTAACTGTCTGTTTGAATACACCCTCTGTCTCAGTGTGATACACTGATTTCACATGACTGTGCTGTCACTTCCTGTGTGTCTGGGTGTATGTGTGTGTCACCACTCATCACTGCACTCGTCACAGTGGGCTGTTAGGTTAGGTGTCCTGGGCTATTCTGTTCCCTGTCAAAAGAACACACACACACACACAAAAGTCCATCCCCCTGGTATTCAAGGTGTTAAGACGAGAATCACACACCCCACACACTCACAACCAGACAGTCATCTCAGTTGCTGATTAAAGGGGCTGCCACAGTGAAGTGCATCACCAACCTATTTTGTTGTGCTGCTACCTTTGGGAGATGTATTGGATTTGTACTGACACCTTTTCTACATGTGTAGAGCTACAAGCATCCCCTGATCCTCTCCCTCCCATCTTCCTTCAATGTTCCCCAATCTCTCTCTCTCTGTCTCTTCGCGCTCTCTCTCTCCGTCTCTCTGTCCATAGATCACGACCAGCAGCAGTCGGCTCACCAGCCTTAATGCTGACTCCCTCACCCCGGCCTTAATTAGCTGGTGTTTCAATATTTAATGTCCCCTTCGCCCCCCGTGTCCCTGCGACTGGTTCCCATTTGAAAGTGGCCATAGGCGGTGGATGTTAAACACAAGAGGAGATTCATTGAGATGAAAAGACTGTAAGATAGAGAGATGAGAGAGACTGAGACAGAGAGAAACAGACATGGGAGGTAGGGGATCTCAAAAAAGTGAGAAAAAATACCTCTCACTCTGCCATAGTAACTTGCAGCCTGTATTATTCAATATTAAAATCACACTCTGCACTGTATGTCCTGTCTAATATCACTACCCAGAATCCAATCTGGTCATGACCGCAGTCTTTTGGTTCCAGGTAGAACTCCCCCTCAGACGGTTGGGGGTGGGGCTGTTTTGAATGCACCTGTTTGAAATAGAAAGGTTGTTTTGTAATGTTGTACAATGAGTGCTGCTGTTCTCCTCTCTGGCAGGATAAGAAATCTAGGGAGTGGAATTGAAACAGAGTTTTATTTTAGAGTTATAAATCATAGGGTTTGGAAAATGAAATCCCTGCCTTAAAAATAGATATAGGCTATTTGACTTGCAGATGATCATTGATTTAGATGAAAATAAATTGTGCGGGGCCCAGAAACTTAATTAAACTGAGAGCCCGTGTTCATCAACAGTTGGCCAGTCTATCATCATCTAACATTAATGTGTCAGTGCGCTTTAAGAAATCAAATTATGCTCTAGCGTTGGAAAAGATTAGTGGAGTCTACATTCTATCTTGGTGAGGGAATTTCTCTGCATGTCACTGTTGTGTCGTCTCATACGATTCTGTTATATTCTCACGGGGCATTTTCCCCCTCTCTATGGAAATTACAGTCACCACTACATAACCGTTCTTTGAGCTTCACTGAATATCAGGTTTCGGCGTGGTGCTTCGACTGCATGTTAGTTAGAGTCTATATCAAGACTGCCTCTAGCCCTCCAGATAAAATGTCCACCTCAGAAACATAGTTAAACTGTGTTAAACCTCCTGCTATGACCCAGTTAGCTACACACACACACACACACACACACACACACACACACACACACACAGAGAGACTCATCTCAGCTACACAGAAAATCCGTAGAGGACTCGTGTAGCCTAGACGCAGCTTGAGCACAAGCCATTACAATTACCAATACAAATCACAAATAATTCCCTGTCTGATCTTTAGACGCACATCAGACACACTCAGACTCCATCTTATCATGGGGATCAGTATCTGTGTTAATTGCTGTTTACTGATTGTATTTAGAGATTGGTAAGTATGTGATTATGAGTAAGGGTGTGGTGATCTTAGCGATGCTTAGCTCTTCTCCATAGATGAACCACTGGGGTTGATTCTGGAGCACTGGGTGATGTAATGAATCATGTCAAGCTTTATGTTCTCCCTCTATGATGATGTCAAATAAAAGCACTATATCTCTCACTCTCTTTCTCTCCCTCTTTCTCTCTCTCTTTATTTTTCTCCCCCTCTTTTTATCTCTCTCTCACTTTCTCTCTATCATAAAACCGCCATATCAGTCAGCAACAGCAGGGCGGCTAAAGCCCCTGCCTCCCCTCTGAAGCGTCTCTTTATCCCTGACCTCTGAACAGCTCTTATAGTGCCTTCCCAGTACTGCTTCAGTCCTTTTGTTTCTCTCCCTGACCCCAGAACAGCTCTTATAGCGCCTCCCCAGTACTGCTCCAGGTGTTTTGTTTACTCACTGTTGTCTTGAATCACCGGCAGCACTACAGTAAGGAACTTCCTCCGATGTCGTCTGCTGCTCAGGCCCCTGTGGACTATATGGCCTACATTACTTCGCATTGTTGGGAAGCGTTGTGGGAAAAGGTGTTTGGAAGGATTGAGGCGTGCGTGTGCGCTTCTGTGTGTGTGTGTGTGTGTGTGTGTGTGTGTGCACGCGTTTATGCGTGTGTCTGTGTTCCCCTATGTGCTCTTGTTCATAGGGGAACACATACTTGTTTCTATCTTCCTCTCCCTCCTCCACTCCAGCATACTCCATCACTGTGTAACACTACACACTGCAGACCTGAGCATTTTATAGTGGCTTGTTATTAACCACCCCGCCGTTCCACACACAAACACACGTACGTAACCTTTCACATGCTGAAAGTCAAGCACAGGTGCACATATATTTTCACACAGACACACACACACACACACACACACACACACACACACACACACACACACACACACACACACACACACACACACACACACACACACACACACACTAAGGTCACCTTGGCTGTCTTCACTAGAGACTGCTTTATAATGGCTGACAGATGTTTCTATAAATCATTGGTCCCCCAGTGGACAGAGGTTCCACACACACACACACACACACACACACACACACACACACACACACACACTGCAGCAACACTCTATCTCTCTCCCTTTTTCTCCCTCTCCCTCCCCCTCCCAGAGACACTCATGGTTGAGAAAGTATCCCCCACATTGACACACCACATCTAATAAAGCGATTTGAGCGACTGGGAAAACTGCTATATAAATCCAATCCATTCTTGATGCACTAAAATGTTTTGTAGCTGATGTATTGAAGACCTGCAGCAGCAGCAGGGTTTATATACTGACCTGTAGTTGTAGGACTTTTACTAGTATTGTTGTGAACGGATGTCATTGATGTGAGTGGTGTGCAGTTAGTTGTAAGCAAGTTTGGAGGGTAGAGTTGCAATGAGAGTTGTTAATGTCACTTCACAGACATCTTAGTTTGGAAGCATCCTTCATGGCAGGTGTCCAGTTGTATTTATTTTATTTGTGAACAAATTCTTATTTACAATGACGGCCTACCCCAACCAAACCCTAACCCGGACGACGTTGGGCCAATTGTGCACCGCCCTATGGGACTCCCAATCACAGCCTTTTGTGATACAGCCTGGAATCGAACCAGGGTCTGTAGTGATGCCTCTAGCACTGAGGTGCAGTTCCTTAGACCGCTGCGCCACTCGGGAGCCCCAAGTGAAGGGGCTTTCTCCCCCTTGAGTTGAAATGTAAAGCAACTGAGAAAATATCTCAACCACCTACTAGAATTGACCCACAACCAACAAAAAAATGCAAGACATTATATAAAATCATTATCGACTGTATAATATCTTAAATCATTTAATTTAGTTCTGTTAAATAATGATATGATCCTAAATGTGTTGCCAAGGAGAGATAAAAAGCTTCCGTTTCAGCCCAGACGTCAATTCAACGTCTTCCACGTAGGTTCAACGTAATTTCATTGAAATGACACGTTTGATTCAACCAGTGTGTGCCCAGTGGGAGTACAGTATATCACCACTTGTTTCTGTCTTTCCCAAAGGGAAGAATTGGAGGGAATGTATAGGCCTAGGTGCTTATCTCCTAGAGATAGATTAGGTATTTAAAGTGACTGGTTACCATAGTGAATGTGTCTCTGTCTAATCAGACTGTGGCTGAATCCAAGAGGCCTTTATATGATGAGGTAATTCCAACCATTCAATCTCCATGGAGATTAACCACTTCCTCTATGAAACTCATTAACCCTGACTCCAAAGTTATTGTGAAGAAACCTCTGGTATCGCTTCCACATTGTATGCAAATCTCTCCTAAAGTTATTTTTAATCTCCAATCCGCAATTAGGAGCGTGTGAATGAAGACGTAGGTCGTTATTGAGCGGCCTAATTTGTAATGACGAATGGCGAGCGTGAATATTGCAGTTGCCAAACTGTCCCTTATCATTATCGCCCCCTCAGATGATATCAAGATTCCTCAACTCTCCTGCAGTCGACTCTGATTAAAAGTCCAATTAAAAACCTGTCGGTCAGAGGAGGAGGGGGAGCGTTCTGTCTCGCCGGACGTTGCCCGTGGCTGAGGGGTAGTTCTCACACAATCACGTGTTGAGAAATAGTGATTCAGCCTTCATCCTTCTTCATACTTCATCATCCTTCAGCCTTCATCATCCTTCTTGGTAATTCAATTCAAACAAGATGGCCTCGCTTTGACACAGTAAAAAACTGCAACTCACACCTGTACAGCAGTGGAGGCTGCTGAGGGGAGGACGGCTCATAATAATGGCTGGAACGGAGCGAATGGAAATGCATCAAACCCATGGAAACCATGGTTTGATGTTGTTGATACCTTTCCACCTATTCCGCTCCAGGCATTACCGCGTGCCTGTCCTCAACAATTAAGTTGCCATAGTACTGTAACACAGGTTGAGTCCCAAGTTACAGTCATAGTAGGGCCCTGGTCAAAAGTAGTGTATCATATAAGGGACAGGGTGCCATTTCAAACCCAGTGCTGTTGTATGTGAGTGTGCTACTTCCCATATCCTAGGCCCAGGGTTTCTATGGTAACACGAACCACCGCACCACAGGTTCACAACATCTAACCCTCTAAAGTAGACCTTGGGGAGCCAGATAGATAACCGCTACAGTGTAACTCACACTTCACCTAGATAATAAAACATTATCTGATAATACATTGTACTGTTCTGTGCTGTATAAATATTTAACAATATGGCTTGTGTGGTGAAATGAATCTCTCCACAGAGACCATTTTCGCAATTTTCTTGACAATCATTCTGATCTGTGCTGATCTCTGTTAGTGTTTATGACTGGTTGTATAAATGGCCCTCTTCTGCTTGCTCTAATATCTCTCTGGCTTGTGCTATTATCAGTCTGTACATAGTGAAGTGCATATCTCAGCGCTTTGAAACTCCTCTCTACAAACCAATGACTGTATATATGAATGGACAAAGCCACTGATCACGTGACACCATTCATTCCTATGTGACGACTCAATAGCGCATTGAAGCCAAGTGAAGTCTGTTTAAATGGTGTCTGATGGAGACATCACATGCGCAGTTTGAGCTATTCCAGGAAGTGCTGCTCCCTCTCATTGAGTAACTGAAGCCGAAGGCCGACCGGAGTACTGCAGGCTGCCATTAGCAACTTAATTATCCTTATAACTTCTTCTGTGTGCGATTTTTAAATAATCGGTTCAAGGACATACATATGGTGTGTTAGAAGCAATTGTTGGTACCATGATTGTCTTCTAAATTGTTTTATTTACTCAAAGATTTACCATGAAGATTGTCATTTTTCCATTCACTATAATGGGGGATCCTGTTTTTCTGCTAACAAAGCCTTTAGTACCTCGGTTGGCCTCGAACTTCCATGGCATCAATCCGAGGGGGCAGTCGTTCTCCCCTGCTACAAACACACTGGCAGCATGAGCCAGCATGAGCCAGTCTGTCTGTACAGAGAGCCATTAGAAATTTGCAACGAAGTGTCCGAAATTGCATCCTACATAGTGCTCTACTTTTGACCACGGCTCATAATTCCCTACAAAGTGCCCAACTTTTGACCAGGGCACATAGAGCACTAGTCAAACGTACTGCACTATTTGGGGAATAACGTGCTATTTTAGATGCATCATGGGAAGGGACCACTGATTCCAACAGGCAGGATTACAAGCCTGTTTCTAGCACATTATCCATTAGCTTAACAAATTGTAATTGATTGCCAGGTAGCGTCTGTGGGACTCCTATGGGGCATAGATGACTACACAGTAGCTTCCCGTGAGCCTAGTCCCCATCATGCCTTTTACTTTAATCAAATCCATCGCTAATTCTAAGTGCTTTGGCACTTAAGCCACATTAAAGAGTTTAACCATAGCCCAGAAGTGCTCTGTACTACATTAATCAATTAGTAAGCTTGGCGATAATTGCAGTGCACTGTGTGACGGGCCGCTCCTCTTATAAAAGCTGAGGTTGAGACAGTAAATGTTTTGAAATGAGATTCGGGGTCGAGTGTAGGGGCAAAATTAATAATATAAACAAGCCTCGCGTAAACACAGGTCATATACCATTGTCCCCCCCAAACTCAACTCTGGAACTCGAAGCCAGTTCCACTGTGTTTTTTTTCAATGTTGTGCTCTAATCAGGGACTGATTTAGACCTGAGACACCAGGTGGGTACAATTAATGATCAGGTAGAACAGAAAAGCAGCAGGCTCTGTACCTCATAGGGTCAGAGTTGAACACCCCTGCTATAGGCTATACTGTACAACAACGGTTGTACAATAACGGTTCTGTAGTAGCCTACAACAGGCTAAGTTGTAGGTGAGAGGTAAAAAATGTACCATTGCCCCTACTGAAGCTATGTACAGTATCATAATGGTTTTATTTGAGACTCAAAATGACATCAACTAATTTACCCTATGCACACAAAAACACGTTTTACAACATGTTCAAATATCCTAAACAGTCAAAAAGTCTCCGCACAGACACGCTCCGTGTCCCTTGTCCAGGTTCAGGAGAGTCCAAGGTACAGCCAGTCTAGCAGAGGTCGAACCAGACCGTGAGACGCTGGTGCACCAGAGGCAAAGCACATTTGCTCCACACCTGCACATCTCCACCACTGTGAACAGAGAGCATGGAGGAAGACCTAAAGAAGAGGCCCACGTCCAGGGGTCTGAGTACCCTGGAGAAGAGCCTGATACTACTGTTTGTGGCTCTGACTGGCGCCTGCATCGGACTGGTGGTCATCTACTTCACTGACAAGAACAGCGTCTCCACTGATGAAGGTGAGTAGTGTACTACCTGTATGTTTAAATGGGGGGAAGGGAAAGGGGGATAACTAGTTAGTTGCACAACTAAATGCATTAAACCCAACCCTTCTGAATCAGAGAGGAGCGGGGGGCTGCCTTAATCGATATGCACGTCATCGGTGCCCGGGGAGAAGTTGTTGTTGGAGGTTAACTGTCTTACACAAGATTTTTCCACCTTTTCGGCTCAGGGATTGGAACCAGCAACCTTTCGGTTACTGACCCAATTCTCTTAACTGCTAGGCTACCTGGTGGTGGGCTGCTATATACTTTAAACACATTCATGTAGGCCAGATGATTAGTACTACTGTATATACGGTAAACACTTAGGAGTTGTACTATCCCTCTAAACTTCATCACTGTCAAGGAGGTGTGTGAGTACAAAACTTGAAACACTTCAATCAAATGAAGGTTTATAGCTCTACTCACACCAGAAAGTTCAATGCCTCTCAGCAGGACTATGAAACAGTGATTTATGGACCCGTGTGATTTATGGACCATTATACATTTACCATAATACCAGGCTTAGCTAAGCGTCTGGGGAGTGGGTGGGTAATGGCTGTCGGTTGGTGGTGAGTTTGCTGACAAGCAGATGAAAAGTGATGTTTTGTTGTCTATTTTGATTTAAATTTCCATCACTGTACATTGTGTTCTTAATGTATCTTTGTCTCTGACAGATGTTTTATTATTTAGGATTAAATTAAGCCACACTTTCATATCAGCAATAAATTATAAGTATAGAAGAATGATCTGAGTCATTCTATACCGCAATAACAAACCAACAGCATTCATCGTTACAGTAATAATGGCATTGAATACTTCTGGCATTGAATGTGCCTCCATTCTGGGTACAGGGCGAGACAGAGAGTTATATTCTAAGGGGGTTCTGTGTCTTTGTGGTACCTTTGTGATGTGAGTCACAGTGACGTCCCCTGCCACTGGCCTCACAGTGTGGCAGACAGACAGTCCGAGCTGAGACCCAGCTGTGGAGGAACAGAACGACAACAAAAGGCAAAGGTTCCCTCTAACGTTGAGGGAACGTCTATAGACAAACCTCCTGCAAACCTTTAGGGATATCTGAAAGTCTAATTGGTCCCCTTGGACATTGGCATCTCATTGGTCTCACCACTGGATACTGATGCACTGACGCGGTTCCAAGCACTGTTATGGATGGCTGGACGTATTTTTCATATAGTGTCACTCTGTCACCATAGAAAGCATGACAAATACGTCCTCAATTTGTCACGTCTGCATTTTTTTTCATGAGTCATTCTATTTCATCTATAGTTAGAAAACAGCCCATCAAATCATTAGTTAAAATGTGATATAACATGCGTGTTGTTTTGGCTTCTGACAAGGTGTCAATGATGATCTATTTATCATATAATAGAGTCCACCTATCTGCAATATATCTTGGTGCCTTTTTACAGTTCTGTGCTGGTTCCCAAAAAATACAGCCTCCCCCACCCCCTAAAAATGCATTTAAATCATATAAAAATCTATGATGTTATCAACACTGTCCCACGCTATCTTGGCTCGGTTAGCCAAATCAGTCATATCGTACCTAAGAATAATGGCTGTCATCCATTTCTATGAGTGAGACTGTCTTAGGAGACACGGCTGACTCCAGAGACAGCACTCACACAGTACACTGGTCTAGTATAATGCAAATACTCTCACTCCCTTTCTCTCTATTTCTCTCACTCTCTCTCTCTCTCTTTATCTCTCTCTCTCTCCCTTTTATATCCTTTCTCCTTTATTCGTCCTTTAAATCCCTTATTCAATAAACCTTGCCCAGGAATAATGTCTGCACTTTGAAGTGATGGTCATATTGAAAGGCCAAAAACTGTCTAGCTTCTGTCTACATTATACAGAGCATTCGGGAAAAGTATTCAGACCCCTTGACCTTTTTCCACATTTTGTTACCTTACAGCCTTATTCTAAAATGTATTAAAAAACATTTATCATCAATCTAAACACAATACCCCATAATGACAAAGCAAAAACAGGTTTTTAGAAATGTTTGCAAATTTGTAAAAAAAATATACAACTGAAAATATCACATTTACATAAGTATTCAGACCCTTCCTCAGTACTTTTTTGAAGCACGTTTGGCAGCGATTACGGCCTTGAGTCTTATTGGGTATGATGCTACAACTTGGCATACCTGTATTTGGGGAGTTTCTCCCATTCTTCTCTGCAAGCTCTGTTAGCTTGGATGGGGAGTGTCGCTGCACAGCTATTTTAAGGTCTCTCCATTTTAGATCAGGTTTTAGATCAGGTTCAAGTCCGGGCTCTGGCAGGGCCACTCAAGGACATTCAGAGACATGTCCTGAAACCACTCCTGTGTTGTCTTGGCTGTATACTTAGGTCGTTATACAGGTCGTTGTCCTGTTGGAAGGTGAATCTTCACTCCAGTCTGAGGTCCTGAGTGCTCTGGAGCAGGTTTTCATCAAGGATCTATCTCTCTGCACTTTGCTCCGTTCATCCTTCCCTCAATCCTAACTAGTCTCCCAGTCCCTGCTGCTAAAAAACATCCCCACAGCATGATGCTGCCACCACCATGCTTCACTGTAGGGATGGTGCCCAGTTTCTTCCAGACGTGACGCTTGGCATTCAGGCCAAAGAGTTAAATCATGGTTTCATCAGACCAGAGAATCTTGTTTCTCATGGTCTGAGAGTCTTTAGGTGCCTTTTGGCAAACTCCAAGCGGGCTGTCATGTGCCTTTTACTGATGAGTGGCTTCCGTCTGGCCACTCCACCATGAAAGTCTGATTGGCAGAGTGCTGCAGAGATGGTTGTCCTTCAGGAAGTTTCTCCCATCTCCACAGAGGAACTCTGTAGCTCTGTCAGAGTGACCAGGGGGTTCTTGGTCACCTCCCTGACCAAAGCCCTTCTCCGGGCGGCCAGATCTAGGAAGAGTCTTGGTGGTTCCAAACTGCTTCAACAAAGGTGCCTTTACAAAGTGCTGAATCCTTATGTGAATGTGAATGTTTTTTAAATCTAAAAACCAGTTTTTGCTTTGTCATTATGGGGAATTGTGTGTAGATTGATTACGAAAAATAACAATTTTATAAATTTTTAAATAAGGCTGTAACATAATAAAATGTGGAAAAAGTTGAGGGGTCTGAATACTTTCCGAATGCACTGTATATACACCACTAGTCAACATACGGATAGATATATGTGTGTACAAAAAATTAGGAACACCTGCTCTTTCCATGACATAGACTGACCAGGTGAATCCAGGTGAAAGCTATGATCCCTTATTAAGCTATGATCCATCATAGTCACTTGTTAAATCCACTTCAATCAGTGTAGATGAAGAGAAGCATTTTTATGCCTTGTGACATTTGAGACATGAATTTTGTATGTGTGCCATTCAGAGGGTGAATGGACAAGACAAAATATTTAAGTGCCTTTGAACAGGTTATGGTAGTAGGTGCCAGGCGCACTGGTTTGAGTGTGTCAAGAACTGCAACGCTGCTGGGATTTTCCCGTGTGTATCAAGAATGGTCCACCACCCAAAGGACATCCAGCCAACATCCAGTCAACATGGACCAGCATCCCTGTGGAATGATTTTGACACCTTGTAGAGTCCATGCCCAGAAGAATTGAGGCTGTTCGGAGGACAAAAAGAAGGGGTACAACTCAATATTAGCAAGGTGTTCTTAATATTTTATACACTCAGTGTATATGTGTGCAAATTATATTTTAAAAACTTGTACTGCATTGGTTGTATAGGGTAGCTGCTGACCATGTTGTCATTGGCCAATGTTATTGCTGTATGTTAATGCTTTAATTACCAATTACCAATTGCTTTTGTTTAATGGGACTGGTGAAGCAATCTTTAATTCGAATACATACCCAGCTTCCAGGAATTGTGTACAGATTTTTGCGACATGTAGCTATGCATTATCATGCTGAAACGTGAGGTAATGTCGGCAGATGAATGGCATGATATTGGGCCTCAGGATCTCATCACGGTATCTGTGTGCATTCAAATTTCCATTGATAAAATTAAATTGTGTTCGTTGTCTGAAGCTCATGCCTGCCCATACCATAACTCCACCACCACCATGCTCATCCACACAACGCTATATATGTTGTCTTCCATCTGCCCGGTACAGTTGAAACCCGGGATTCGTCTGTTTAGAGCACACTACTCCAGCGTGCCAGTGGCCATTGAAGGTGAGCATTTGCCCACTGAAGTTGGGTACGACACCAAACTGCAGTAAGGTCAAGACCCTGGTGAGGATGACGAACACTCAGATGAGCTTCCCTGAGACGCTATCTGACAGTTATTGCAGAAATGATTCGGTTGTGCAAACCCACAGTTTCATCAGCTGTCCGGGTGGCTGGTCTAAGACTATCCCGCAGGTGAAGAAGCCGGATGTGAAGGTTTATATAATTTATTTTCTTCACCTTTATTTAACCAGGTAGGCTAGTTGAGAACAAGTTCTCATTTGCAACTGCGACCTGGCCAAGATAAAGCAAAGCAGTTCGACACATACAACAAGCAGAGTTACACATGGAATAAACAAACATACAATCAATAATACAGTAGGAAAATCTATATACAGCATGTAAATAAGCCATGGTGGCAAAGTAATTACAATATAGCAATTAAACACTGGAATGGTAGGATGTGCAGGGGATGAATGTGCAAGTTGAGATACTGGGGTGCAAAGGAGCAAGATAAATAAATAAATACAGTATGGGGATGAGGTAGATTGGATGGGCTATTTACAGATAAGCTATGTACAGGTGCAGTGATCTGTGAGGTGCTCTGACAGCTGGTGCTTAAAGCTAGTGAGGGAGGTAATAGTCTCCAGCTTCAGAGATTTGTGCAGTTCGTTCCACTCATTGGCAGCAGAGAACTGGAAGGAGAGGCAGCCAAAGGAAGAATTGGCTTTGGGGGTGACCAGTGAGATATACCTGCTGGAGTGCGTGCTACGGGTGGGTGCTGCCATGGTGATCAGTGAGCTGAGATAAGGTGGGGCTTTACCTAGCAGAGACTCATAGATGACCTGGAGCCAGTGGGTTTGGCGACGAGTATGAAGCGAGGGCCAGCCCACGAGAGCATACAGGTCACAGTGGCGGGTAGTATATGGGGCTCTGGTCACAAAATGGATGGCACTGTGATAGACTGCATCCAATTTGTTGAGTAGAGTGTTGGAGGCTATTTTGTAAATTACATTGCCGAAGTCGAGGATCGGTAGGGTGGTCAGTTTTACGAGGGTATGTTTGGCAGCATGAGTGAAGGATGCTTTGCTGCGAAATAGGAAGCCGATTCTAGATTTAATTTTGGATTGGAGATGTTTGATGTGAGTCTGAAAGGAGAGTTTACAGTCTAACCAGACACCTAGGTATTTGTAGTTGTCCACATATTCTAAGTCAGAACCGTCCAGAGTAGTGATGCTGGACGGGTGGGCAGGTGCGGGCAGCAATCTGTTGAAGAGCACGCATTTAGTTTTACTTGCGTTTAAGGGCAGTTGGAGGCCACGGAAGGAGAGTTGTATGGCATTGAAGCTCATCTGGAGTTTGTTAACACAGTGTCTAACGAAGGGCCAGAGGTATACAGAATGGTGTCGTCTGCGTAGAGGTTTATCAAAGAATCACCAGCAGAGAGAGCGACATCATTGATGTATACAGAGAAGAGAGTCGGCCCGAGAATTGAACCCTGTGGCACCCCCATAGAGACTGCCAGAGGTCCGGACAACAGGCCCTCCGATTTGACATACTGAACTCTATCGGAGAAGTAGTTGGTGAACCAAGCGAGGCAATCATTTGAGAAACCAAGGCTGTTGAGTCTGCCAATAAGAATGTTGTGATTGACAGAGTCGAAAGCCTTGGCCAAGTCGATGAATACGGCTGCACAGTAATGTCTCTTATCGATGGCGGTTATGATATCGTTTAGGACCTTGAGCGTGGCTGAGGTGCACCCATGACCAGCTCTGAAACCAGATTGCATAGAGGAGAAGGTACGGTGAGATTCGAAATGGTCGGTGATCTGTTTGTTAACTTGGCTGCCTCAGAAAGGCAGGGTAGAATAGATATAGGTCTGTAGCAGTTTGGGTCAAGAGTGTCTCCCCCTTTGAAGAGGGGGATGACCGCGGCAGATTTCTAATCTATGGGAATCTCAGACGATACAAAAGACAGGTTGAACAGGCTAGTGATAGGGGTTGCAACAATTTTGGCAGATCATTTTAGAAAGAGAGGGTCCAGATTGTCTAGCCCGGCTGATTTGTAGAGGTACGTGGTTACATGTGGTCTGCAGTTGTGAGTCAGGTTGGATGTACTGCCAAATTTTCTAAAGCAGAGAAATGAACATTACATTCTCTGGCAACAGCTCTGGTGAACATTCCTGCAGTCAGCATGCCAATTGCATTGTGTTGTGTGACAAAACTGCACATTTTAGAGTGGCTTTTTCTTGTCCCCAGCACAAGGTGCACCTGTGTAATGATCATGCTGATTAATCAACTTCTTTATATTCCACACTGATCAGGTGGATGGATTATCTTGGCAAATAAGAAATGCTCAGTAACAGGGATAATAACAAAGTTGTTCACCAAATTTGAGAGAAATAAGCTTTTTGTGAGTATGGAACATTTCTGGGATCTTTTATTTCAGCTCATGAAACATGGGTCCAACAACTAACATGTTTTTGTTCAGTATACATGTCAAAACTCAACTAAGTCTCATAGGCTCTGTTCAAATGTCATTGACTAGCCTCCCTCCCTTCCTTCCTTCCTTTCTTTCTTTCTTTCTTTCTTTCTTTCTTTCTTTCTTTCTTTCTTTCTTTCATTCTTTCTTTCTTTCTTCCTTAATTGAAGTAGTCACTGGTTGGATCATTGACTACCTCATGGAAGAGATAAAGGAAGAATGGATGCATTTTTAAGAATTCTAAACTTTCAAGAGATAATCTAAAAAAGCCTCATGTCATTTCCATGACGACCACTGATCTGACAGGAGCTGATGGGTGGAAGTAACACGCCAGACACCTTTCCATGCCCTGTCCTTTCACCCATCAGTACACATACAGAGTAGAAGAGAACACAAAGACAGGCGGCCATTTTGGAAATTGGAAAATGGGAACCCAGTCATATTGTAAGGAACAGGGTCTCTTGTCCTTAAAGGAGATTCTGTGTCTGCCTGATAAATATTCATCAAAGGGATCCCCTTATCTTTTATTAATGCACAGCGGCTAGAGAGAATGTTTGGCAGGTGCAGAAACCATTAAGATAACGACTAAAAACATCAAATTAACCACATCACTAACTTTGAAAAATATTGCACTTTAAAAACCAACTCTAAACCAGAATGCTTGGTTGACTTATATAGAACAAAACCTGCAGAGGAACAATGCTTTAAAAGACGCCTGAGATCACCGTCACCAACAGAACAGATCATCATGTCAATGATCTTTCATTGGAATAGTGCTTTTGATATGAGATATGAGACAGAAAGCCCTTAGATCAGATGTAAACACAGCTCCACACCGTGACAGATGGCTGCTCTGACGTCTCTTCCATTCTCTCAAGCTACGACATCCGGAGAAGGAGAAGAGACAGGAAAACAAAAAACATTTTCTCTTTGCCAAGCAAGCCAGACTGAGACTGCCTCTCTCTCCCCCTTTCTTTCTCTCTCTCTCTCTCTCTCTCTCTCTCTCTCTCTCTCTCTCTCTCTCTCTCTCTCTCTCTCTCTCTCTCTCTCTCTCTCTCTCTCTCTCCCCCTCCCTCTCCTTCCTCTCTCTCTCTGTCTCTGTCTGTCTCTCTCCCCCTTCCCCTCTCCCTTTCTCTCTCTCCTCCCCCTCTCTCTCCTCTATCTATCTCTCCCTCTCTCTTTCTCACTCTCTGTCATCTCGATTTGAATCTCTCTCCTCTCTCTCTCTCTCTCTCTCTCTCTCTCTCTCTCTCTCTCTCTCTCTCTCTCTCTTTCCCTCCCTCCCTCCCTCCCCTCTCTCTCTCTCTCTCTCTCTCTCTTACTCTCTCTCTCTCTCTTACTCTCTCTCTTACTCTCTCTCTCTCTCTCTTTCTCTCTCTCGCTCTCTCTCTCTCTCTCTCTCTCTCTCTCTCTCTCTCTCTCTCTCTTTCTCTCTCTTTCTCTCTCTTTCTCTCTCTCTCTTTTTCTCTCTCTCTCTCTCTCTCTCTATCTGTTCCTCTCTTTTTCCCCGTCATCTCGATTTTAATCTCTCTCTCTCTCTCTCTCTCTCTCTCTCTCACTCGCACACACACGCATATGCACACACACCCCCCCACACACACACACAGTCAAGCCTCCTACTAAGTAGCAGTATGTCAAACCTGCCTGTTTGTTTTCCTCTACTCCAGGTGATCCATTTGTGGTTTGAACACTTCTCCCTGGAGGCAACAGACCTGTGCACAGCAGACTACTTTACAATACAGGACAACCTGGGAGTCATCGGTAAGACACTGGAGACACTGGAGCCAGACTAATTAAGTGGATTAAGGCCAATACATCCAGGCAAAGGGTTTGGTAGGCCAACATTTATTACTGAAACCTGAGGGGGAGACATATGGGAAGGTTTGTGTGTTGGAGTGGGGGGTAGTGTGTTCTCAAATAGCTCGCTATACAGATCAGATATAGATCCACACAGGGTTTTGAGAGGTGGGGTACAGGTGTAGAGTAGGGGATCCATCCTTGGCATGTCTTAAGGTATGGTGGGGCACAAAGGAATTTAATTCAAAGGAATGTAATTCCATTTCTGTCCTTTGAGCCTGTTGAAAAGAAGTATCAGTATCTCCAGCACATCGTACATTCATATTCAGTTGTTTGATCTATCCTCAGATCTTTTCTCCTTGACTTTATACAACTCAAACCACCAGGTTCTCCCCACTATCACTAGCTTTACCCATTTTATTACAAGCTCATTTACTTGAGCAAACATATTACATTTAAATATTTAATTTACTCCCCATATCATATTCTATTACGCCTGTAGGTGATGGTGTGTGCTCTTCAGACTGTTTCTGACAGGATGGGAGAATTAGACACCCAGCCAGAGGCTCTCTCTCTCTCTCTCTCTCTCTCTCTCTCTCTCTCTCTCTCTCTCTCTCCAACTGTCCATTCTCACCTCTTAGCTGACACGCTGGGATGTCTGGCACAGCAAAGGGAAGCTATGTGAAGTGTGAGGTGGAACTATTAAGGTGACTGTGCAAAAGCGTTGATGTTTAAACCTTGTGGTTAGGACTCGCTTTTTTTCCTGTACTTTTCTATACTTTCTGTACTTGTATAGTTAGAGATTGGTGGATGTAAATGTGAGGCCACGCCATCATTCTCAGCTGTGTTACACTTTCCACCGTGCCACATATTAACACATAGCCAAACCTCTGCTTTCACAAATAGATGCAGACACACACACGCGCATACACACATAACTAACCCTGCAGCGTTGTTGCAACACCTCCTCTGGCTCTTCACTTCCTCTGCCCCTTGGCTGCAGCACTACACACCTCACACACTCACACACTCACGCTCTCTCTCTCTCTCTCTTTCCCTCTCACACACACAGTGTCCCCTATTCCCCAGACCCTCAACACACAGCCCCACAGGACCATCCACACTCCACGGCTATAAAGGGATTGAGCTTTGATGTCAAACCCAAATTAGAGCGTCCACGGCGGACACAGCCTATAAGCCTGGCTGGCCTGCCTCTTCACTACTCCACTTTAAGTTACAGCCCCTAACAAGATTACAGACTTTCAGAGGGATGTCAACTCTGCGCTGCGGAATGTCACATTGATGTTTGACATTACTCAACTGTTTCTGTAACATAGCAACAAAAATGCATACATGCATTTATTGGAATGTATTGAAAATATCAATGCTATATAGATATACTGGACTGTACATGTAGGTCTAGACGTATGGCCAGTAGCTATTGATTTGACATAAAAGGTTCTATATGTACAGTAATCCACATATTGTTTTCTTCTTTCTCTTCTGTTCTGTTTGGCTCTGCAGGGAGGTTGTGTGGGCGCTCCAAACCCGGGCCGATAGTGTCATTAGGAAACTCTATGTTGTTGTTCTTTGACACCAATGACAGAAATACAGACAAGGGATTCAAAGCAAAGTACCAAGCTGTGACACTAGAGAGTACTTTAGGTACAATAACACCATTATCAATCAACAGTGATCATAGTTATGAACATTCAGATCTTTTCAGGGAGGAAAGAGAGAGGGAGAGGGGGAGAGAGAGAGAGAGGGAGAGAGAGAGAGAGAGAGAGAGAGAGAGAGAGAGAGAGAGAGAGAGAGACACAGACACAGACATAGACACAGACACAGACAGAGACAGAGAGACACAGAGAGAAAGCGATGGATGGATGGTGGGTATCCTTGAGGTATCTGTTCAGCTGAAGTCCTCACCATCTCCACACTCCCTGATTCCAGAAATAGCCGGGGCTGGTGGCGCTCTCCAAGGTGACCGCGGGGAACTACTGACCCCTGGGTTCCCAGCACAGAACTATGAGAACGGGGCTCTCTACCAGGTACACACACACACACACACACACACACACACACACACACACACACACACACACACACACATATACACACACACACACACACACACACACACACACACACACATACACACCCACACACACACACACACACACACACACTAGCGGCCTACACAAGGACATGCCATCCATGGTACCACACTCTGCCATACACACGGCAGCACATTTCTACCAAGTATTATCCACAACACGTTGTTTATATGGCCCCAGTCTTTCTGTGAGGTACTTTACAATCAATAGCGCCTTTCTCTCTGTCTGAGGAAGTGAATAATAATAACATGGTCCGTCATGTTGTGTGCTGTATGGAGCTAAGCTACATCAATAACAATCAATGGGGAACTGGACTCCTATATTTTGGGGTGTTTACAAATGAGGTGCCCCTTTAGTAAATCCATGGTCACTAGGCACCATCTGAACACAGGGGGATGTTGACCATGCTTGATGTTCTAGATAGTGGATCGAGATTGGGGAGAAACTCGCGTCGTGTTTGGCTCGGAGCACGGCTGAGCGCTTTGACGTCAGCTTTTGCTTGGTTTGGATCATTAGATCATTGGGCTTGCGTCACAAATGGCACCCTATAGCCCTTTATAGTGCACTACAGGTCCCATAGGGTTCTGGTTAAAAGTAGTGCACTATGTAGGGGAAAGGTTGCCAATTGGGACTCATGCTTGGTCCTGTTGTTTGGCTGTGTATTATCTGGCTTGCTCATGTTGCTTTCTGTCTCCTTCTTGGCTTGGATGTTGAGGCGGATGGGCTCCTGTCCAAACCGTCACAGCCCAGGAGATATTGGATGATTTTTATTCATGACTCGTGTCAATATGCAGCGCATGCAGCCGTCTGCAACCTGGGCACCCTCCAGGCAGAAAGAGAGAGAAAGAGATGGATGGGAACATTGAGGAGAAATTATGCATAAAGCAATGTAGATAGAAATGAAATGTAGAGAAAGGACACCCTTGCCCGTTTCCTGCTGACGAGTGACTGTGTTTATTCTAGAGATGTAACTTCTATCAGTAATGTTTTTCTTAAGGTTGTGCCTTACTTAGAAAGTCCCTGCCTTGGAATATGAATACGTTCAATTGTGTGCCAAAAACCCTGCCCCCACCAGAATCTACTAGAAGGAATATCAGACTCATGTTGGTGCATGTGGTTATATAATGGATTTATCTTGACATTGATTGAATCGTTGATCTTTGATCATTGATTTCAACTTTGTAATTGATTGAATGTTTGATGAAGTAATGGAAATATAATGGATGTTTGTGTTCAAACTAAATGGATATGTTTGTGTATGAAATGTGTGGTGAAATGAAATAGTATGTGCATGTGGTCCACAGTGGAGGATCACTGTACCAGAGGGAGAGAAGATCAGACTGACGTTCTCCTCCTTCGACCTGGTCCCTGAGGCCTGTAGAGATTACGTAGATGTCTACGATGGCCACAAAACCGGCTCTGCCATGTTGGGTAAGACATCACTCTGTGTGATGCTAACTCTGGTATACAGCAGTTGGACTAGTATAGATACGTATAGTACAGACATACTTAGGCCTACACACCTGTTGCACAATATGTGTAGGCCAACACTCAAAATGTACTTATTCACTAGTCTCATAATATGTCAAAATACCCTAATTATACCCTACCCTCATAATATGGGTACACTCAAATATTCATTTTCTAAAATAGGCTACTTTTGTTCATGGATTTTAAATTATGAGAACAGAGAGACTGTGACAACGAGTGCAACCTCCTCAGTCCTCCAAACCCACAATCAATATATTCTTAAGTCTCACAATTTGAGCAACTTTACTAATGAACTAGTTTTAGGAGGTATTGTATCGTAATCGACATGCAACAGGAGCACTTGGCAGTTGAAACAGGCTGTGGGGAGTGAAATCAACTATGCACACGGCAACACTCAAATTCACTTCAGGCTGCATGAATAAGATATGATGTCCATTAAAGGTTTTGGGTAGGAAGATAGAAAAATAGAGAGAGGTTCCCAAATTAGACTGGCATGTAAATGTAATCTCTACAAACAGAAATTATGAAAAATAGCTGTATTTATAGTTATTATTGAGCTTACTATGTATGCGGAGACCTGTATTATACTTGTGTGAATTAATCAAATAATAATTGGTGTCACTGTTTGGTCAATTCAAGTGGTGCATAAGGCCTGCCCAGGTTTTTACATCAGTGTACCACAAATTGGAGTTTGGGTTATTATAACTAACTGTGTAGTTTGATTAGTGGCCTAATCGAACTCTTCAGGGGTTTCTGAACAGTGAAATGTTGTTTTCTCACAGGTCGATTCTGTGGTAGTAAGAATCCAGGCCGCGTGGATTCCAGTGGCAACACGATGGTGGTGCGTTTCAAAAGCGATGCCACTCTCACCTCCAAGGGTTTCAGTGCCACATTCACCAAGACCGGCCTCATCCCGACCACGGTCAAACCTAACACCATGATGCCCACAACACTAGCTATAACCGGTGAGTACACTACGGGGAAAACCATAGAATAACACTCATAGATATAGAACTGATATATTGTCTATGGGTACACTCACTTCTATATCTATGAGTGTACCCATAGACAATATATCACTTCTATATCTATGAGTGTACCCATAGACAATATATCACTTCTATATCTATGAGTGTACCCATAGACAATATATCACTTCTATATCTATGAGTGTACCCATAGATAATATATCAGTTCTATATCTATGAGTGTACCCATAGATAATATATCAGTTCTATATCTATGAGTGTACCCATAGACAATATATCAGTTCTATATCTATGAGTGTACCCATAGACAATATATCAGTTCTATATCTATGAGTGTACCCATAGATAATATATCACTTCTATATCTATGAGTGTACCCATAGACAATATATCACTTCTATATCTATGAGTGTACCCATAGACAATATATCACTTCTATATCTATGAGTGTACCCATAGATAATATATCAGTTCTATATCTATGAGTGTACCCATAGATAATATATCAGTTCTATATCTATGAGTGTACCCATAGACAATATATCAGTTCTATATCTATGAGTGTACCCATAGACAATATATCAGTTCTATATCTATGAGTGTACCCATAGATAATATATCAGTTCTATATCTATGAGTGTACCCATAGACAATATATCAGTTCTATATCTATGAGTGTACCCATAGATAATATATCAGTTCTATATCTATGAGTGTACCCATAGACAATATATCAGTTCTATTTCTATGAGTGTACCCATAGATAATATATCACTTCTATATCTATGAGTGTACCCATAGACAATATATCACTTCTATATCTATGAGTGTACCCATAGACAATATATCTAGATAATATATCAGTTCTATATCTATGAGTGTACCCATAGATAATATATCAGTTCTATATCTATGAGTGTACCCATAGATAATATATCAGTTCTATATCTATGAGTGTACCCATAGACAATATATCTAGATAATATATCAGTTCTATGTCTATGAGTGTACCCATAGACAATATATCAGTTCTATATCTATGAGTGGACCAGTCAGATTGCCGCGTTCAGAGGTTATATGCCCCTTCTAGGAATTAGCCTGTATTTCTAATTGTGATTTTCATATAGACCGAGTACTTGGTATGCCCCGGTTACAGCCGTATTGACTTTCTGCAGGTAGCCCTCCTTCCTCCTCCTCTTGACTCCAGTTGAAATATGTGAGCTCTCTCCGTGGTATAATTGATTGGAATTCAGTGGCTTGCAGCAGCAACACTATCGATGTTGTTAAACCTTCCTCACCAGAACATTTTTGTCAAAACTCGCCTCTTTTTCTAGTTTTTCATTCATTTAAATGATATGGAAGGATCGATTTCCTCAGCGAGATAAATTGCTAAACTATGTCCACATTACACACAGCAGGCATACATAGCAGGCATAATTTTGCCTCTAGCAACTTCCATACTCTAACTGTGCATCCCAAATGACAACCTATTCCCTATATAGTGCACTACTTTTGACCAGAGCCCTATCAAAAGTAGTGCACTACTGTATATAGTGAATAGGGTGCCATTTGGGACGCAGTTGAACAGATGTAAATTGTTGGCTATGTTGTGAAGATCAGTTTAAACCAGCTGATTGATGAGCAGTGTTTGTTGGTAAATAATCACCAGTGTGATATGCTGGCATAATGGTTATCGCTGCCTTTCTCCTAACATAGACACAATGATAAGAGGCTGACAGGCAGCTTAAAGGACAAAGTACAGAAACCATCCCATCATATGAAGCAAAACGCAGCATCATATGGTGCAAAATGCATTATACGGGGATGATTTCTGTATTTTGAAAGTTACATATCTTGAAAACTTGATTGCTGACAAGCAAAACATTTTGGGACTATGTCAACAATGGACTAATTAAACAAACACCAAAAATATATTTTTGGGTGGAGTTGTCCTTTAAATAAAAATGAATGCAGCCAAAACAATAGGGTGGGTGTGTCGTTTTTGTGTGTGTGCGTGCTCGAGGGAGTCTCCCATAGCCCTAAGCTTTGTCCATTCATCACTAACCCAAGCTTCATGTTCTCTGCTACAGACTCAGGCTGCGGTGGTGTCAGAACGCTGTTTGGCCGTAAAGGGGAGATCCATTCTATGGGATTCCCAGATGCGTATCCCGGGAATCTTCACTGCTCCTGGAACATCACAGCTCCGGAAGGCTTCCTGGTCAAACTGCACGTCACAGACATGTCCGTCACGGGAGAGGCGGGCCAGTGTGGTGAAGAAAAGCTTGTAGTTTCTGACAGCCTCCAGGCGCTTGGTAAGTTACAGCCTGTCCACCCAACCTGGATCCCCTGTTAATGTGTTATTATGGAGATCCAAAACGGCTCCAAATGGTGTCATAGATGACAGACACTTCTAGTTGTTTGTTGTTGTTGTTTGGTAAACTCAGATGGACCGTCCAAATTGCTCGTCGGTCTCTATGAAAGCCCCAAAATGGCACCCAATGTATTCTCTGACAGCCATTAGTCCATTGATAAGACAAGCCACCCACAATACCCACCTACAGTATCTGTAGCCAAACGCCAAAATGGCTACCAGCCCCTAGTTTCTTGTTAATAAGATGTGCCTGCCCATCCAAACTATGCCAAACCCCCAAATGGCAGCAGTGGGGGCCAGGCGATAACCTATGGACCCACTCCCCCTCGTATTTCCCAAACAAGCTGTTTGTCAAATGAGGGACACACACACACACATACACACAACAAACAAATCAAGTAGCAAGAGACAGCAGATAAGCATATGCTGAGCAGAATGTGACCCGTTGCTTGAAATGAAAAGGGGGGGGGGGACTTTGACTCCTGGACAGAGCGCCAAGCACCAAGCTAGGCTAGTATGCTGAGTGTGCCAGTGCCTGTCTCCTGTCCTCAGGGCAGTAAAGCTGTTGATTAGGATCTCTCCCCAGAGAAGGAGCGAGGCTAGGGAACTGTAAATGTGACCTCCTTGTTATTCACATCAGAAAGCTGGAGTCTGATAGTTTTATCTCTAACACAACACTCTGTAGCAGAGGTAGAGTGGAGACAATTGCACCTGCGGTGTGTGTGTGTGTGTGTGTGTGTGTGTGTGTGTGTGTGTGTGTGTGTGTGTGTGTGTGTGTGTGTGTGTGTGTGTGTGTGTGTGTGTGTGTGTGTGTGTGTGTGTGTGTGTGTGTGATAAGTTGAGAGAAAATGGGGGGCAGAAAGAAAGGAAACAGCTTTGTTTCTGCGTTAAAGAAGACATGTCCCCTGGAAGACGCTGAAGTCATAACACCATCCAAAGAACACTATTTAGTGCTCTGGGGTGAAGTTTCCCCTAGGTACAGATCTAGGATCAGCTTTCCCTCACCCAATCCTAACCTTAAGCATTAGTGAGGAAATGTTTTAACTGACCCACGATTCACGTCTAGGTGCAACTTCTCCCTACACCCTATTCAGTGTGGTATTCAAGCTGATGTCAAAACATTTAGGATGACAGATATTTTGCTCTCCTTCCGTGTGTGTGCATGTGCGTGTGTGCGTGCGCTTGTGTGCATGTGCGTGCGTGCGCGTGTGTGTGTGTGTGTGTGTGTGTGTGTGTGTGTGTGTGTAACGGTCAGTTCCTTCCTCACCAGAGATCTCTGTCGGAGCTCTGACTGTCAGAACAGGCGCGACCCCCTGCCAGGGGGAGCAGGGCTCAGCAGGAGGGCATGGTTGGCCCCTGACTGCACACATTAAACCTAACAAGTACAGGAGCAAAACACCAGGCTGCCACACAGACAAAGGGCAATAGAAATACAGACTCCTCCATTGTACGCGCTTCAGTTGGTGCTGTGTCATTTCAAAACTCTGATCTCCTTCATTTAAAAAATCTATAGTTACTGAGGTAGCGTAGGGAGTAGTAAATGTTGAAAGCAGAGGAGTATGTTTTCTGAGATGTTGTACCTTTAGGTGACGTGAAACCATTTGATTGATGTGTCTTATTTTTCAAGGTTCTATTTACATTATGACTAACATGTTCTTTATCGATGAGAAGACCGTGCCTCATCAGAAATCTGTCTGTTCTCTGTAATGTCTACTGAATGGCTAATGATCCCATATCTTTGCTAGACCAACATTGGTATGCATGGAAATTAACATTTGTGTATTTGAAATTCTGGTTACTACTCTTATGTTTCTATATTAGTAATAGGTATCTCTCCCTCTCCCTCTCCCTCTCCCTCTCCCTCTCCCTCTCCCTCTCCTACAATCCAATACTCCTAATTTCCGTTCCTTCTCCATCCCAGGCACACACTGTGGCTACGTCCTTCCCCCTGTGGTGGTCAGTGCCAATAACAAGATGTCCCTGAGCTCCCTGTCCGACTCACGTCTCTCTGACCGAGGCTTCTCCACCAAGTGGGAGGCCGTGTATCCTGAGGACATTGCCGGTAATAATCCCAGCGTTCTCCGCTTACACACACACACACACACACACATTCACATTCACGTGCGCTTTGATCATGATTATAATTGATCTATCAGAGGGCTTGACATTTCAGTTGGGAAAGGGGTGAGGAGGTCTGAAGGAGGAGTTGTTTTTTGTTAAGTCATCCATTCTGATGTGGTAGCTTTAATGTTTTCAACTGCTGTTTTAGCTTGGCGTTTTCTGGCATTATACTACAGTTTTTTTTTGAGTAGTTCAGACATTTCAGTTTATGGATGTCAACACCCAAGGTTTTGGGCGTCAACACCCACATTTAAAGAGATATCAATATGTATGTAAAGTGGATGTATTAAACGTTTATCTCTGTTCCAAACTCCACGGACCCGCTGAGTAAACACACATACACTCCATCTTTAAATAAACAGGGAGAGCCAGATACCAGGGCTGATCGACCAGCTACATTAGGGTGTATTGCAGAGGCTTGCACTGGCTGTTTATCACTGTGACACACTGTGCTTACTGCTGAGTAAATTCTACTCTGCTCTCTGGCTAATGTTGAGGAGGCTGCAGCTCATCTACTCTAATCTGTTTATATCCCGTCTGCCCACTATCATCATTCAGACACACACCCACACAAGGACGCATGCATGCACTTACACACACACACACACACACACACACACACTGACCCATGAATGGGCAAACGCACACACACACATGCATACAGTATGTACACACACTAACCCCCACCTTCATTCCACAGCGATCCAGGGATGCGGAGGGGCCTCCCATGAGTTAAAAGGGGTTATTAAGTCTCAGAACTGGCCTATGAACTACAAGGCGGCCAGCGAGTGCATGTGGAGTGTGGAGGTGCCCAAAGGGAAGACCATAACTCTGACGTTCACCCACTTCGACGTGGAAGCCAAGGACATTTTCACTTCCAAATGCTTGGATAACATGGTGGCGTACGACATCTATAATGACGGAGCTGAGAGTACAAAACACAGTGAGTACAAATATGGTGATTTTAAACATTTGATTGAATAGTGCTGCAGCTAGTGTACCATCAGCACATTGTTACCCAATTTTATGAAAGGTTCTTTATAAATAAAATGATAAGTTACAGAGTAGTAGCACTAGTAGTAGTAGTAGTGGTAGTAGTAGTAGTAGCAGCACTAGCAGCAGTAGTAGTAGAAGCAGTAGTAGTAGTAGCACTAGTAGTAGTAGTAGTGGTAGTTGTAGTAGTAGCAGTAGTAGTAGAAGCAGTAGTAGTAGTAGTACAGATGTAGAATCTTAATTTGAGCCAGATTGCTATAGCAGGAAAATAATCCTGCAGCAACAGGAAATGAGAATAATTATGTGGATTATAATGAATGTATTTTTTGTAGGGGTTGATGTATTTTCCGTATGGGAAAATGAAGTCTGATATTTCAAAGTGGAAATAACAAACTTCAGAAGCCTTTTTAAACCTCCAAATACGGCTTAAATAAAGTTTTCCTGGAAAAGGCAGATCAAATTAAGATCCTACATCTGTAGCAGTAGTAGTTGTAGCAGCAGTGGCAGCAGTAGTAGTAGCAGCACTAGTAGCACTAGTAGTAGCACTAGTAGCAGCAGTAGTAGTAGCACTAGTAGTAGTAGCAGTACTAGTAGCACTAGTAGAAGCAGCACTAGTAGCACTAGTAGTAGCACTAGTAGCAGCACTAGTAGCAGCAGTAGTAGTAGCAATAGCAGCACTAGTAGTAGTAGCAGTAGTAGCAGTAGTAGCAGCACTAGTAGTAGTAGCTGAAGTAGTAGTAGTAGCAGCAGTAGTAGAAGTAGCAGTAGTAGTAGTACTATTAGTAGTAGTAGAAGTAGAAGTAGCAGTAGTAGCAGCAGCATTAGTAGTAGCAGTAGTAGTAGTAGTTGTAGTAGAAGTAGTAGTAGTACTATTAGTAGTAGTAGAAGTAGCAGTAGTAGTAGAAGCATCTGGTGTTGTTGTTTTTACTTACCAGGTCCATGGTGTGGTGACCAACTCCTAGCCACCATCACAACTAAGGGCAACAAGTTGGTGATGCGTTTCCATACTGACTTCTTCGTGGAGGCTAAAGGTTTCAGAGCCTACTGGACTACAGACACCACCCAGCCTTTCCCCACTGAGGCCCCTATACAGCTCAAACCTTAGGACAACATCACTGTAGGTAGATACCTAACCCTTACCCAGCCTGTTCCCACTGAGGCCCCTATACAGCCCAAACCTTAGGACAACATCACTGTAGGTAGGTACCTAACCCTTACCCAGCCTGTTCCCACAGAGGCCCCTATACAGCACAACCCCTGGGACAACATCACTGTAGGTAGGTACCTAACCCTTACCCAGCCTGTTCCCACTGAGGCCCCTATACAGCCCAAACCTTAGGACAACATCACTGTAGGTACATAACCCTTACCCAGCCTGTTCCCACTGAGCCCCCTATACAGCCCAAACCTTAGGACAACATCACTGTAAGTAGGTACATAACCCTTACTCAGCCTGTTCCCACTGAGGCCCCTATACAGCCCAAACCTTAGGACAACATCACTGTAAGTATGTACCTAACCCTTACCCAGCCTGTTCCAACTGAGCCCCCTATACAGCCCAAACCTTAGGACAACATCACTGTAGGTAGGTACCTAACCTTTACCCAGCCTGTTCCCACAGAGGCCCCTATACAGCCCAACCCCTGGGACAACATCACTGTAGGTAGGTACCTAACCCTTACCCAGCCTGTTCCCACTGAGGCCCCTATACAGCCCAAACCTTAGGACAACATCACTGTAGGTACATAACCCTTACCCAGCCTGTTCCCACTGAGCCCCCTATACAGCCCAAACCTTAGGACAACATCACTGTAGGTAGGTACCTAACCTTTACCCAGCCTGTTCCAACTGAGCCCCCTATACAGCCCAAACCTTAGGACAACATCACTGTAGGTAGGTACCTAACCCTTACCCAGCCTGTTCCCACTGAGGCCCCTATACAGCCCAAACCTTAGGACAACATCACTGTAGGTACCTAACCCTTACCCAGCCTGTTCCCACTGAGGCCCCTATACAGCCCAAACCTTAGGACAACATCACTGTAAGTATGTACCTAACCCTTACCCAGCCTGTTCCCACTGAGGCCCCTATACAGCCCAAACCTTAGGACAACATCACTGTAGGTAGGTACCTAACCCTTACCCAGCCTGTTCCCACAGAGGCCCCTATACAGCCCAAACCTTAGGACAACATCACTGTAGGTAGGTACCTAACCCTTACCCAGCCTGTTCCCACAGAGGCCCCTATACAGCCCAAACCTTAGGACAACATCACTGTAAGTAGGTACCTAACCCTTACCCAGCCTGTTCCCACTGAGGCCCCTAAACAGCCCAAACCTTAGGACAACATCACTGTAGGTAGGTACCTAACCCTTACCCAGCCTGTTCCCACTGAGGCCCCTATACAGCCCAAACCTTAGGACAACATCACTGTAGGTAGGTACCTAACCCTTACCCAGCCTGTTCCCACTGAGGCCCCTATACAGCCCAAACCTTAGGACAACATCACTGTAAGTATGTACAGTGCCTTCGGAAAGTATTCAGATCCCTTTACGTTTTCAGCATGTTGCTACGTTTACAGCCCTATTCTAAAATTGATTGATTAAATGTATTTTAAAAAATCCTCACCAATCTACATACAATACCCCATAATAACAAAGTGAAAACAGGTTTTGAGAATTTTTGCAAATGTATAAAATATAGAAATAAACCCTTTGCTATGAGACAAGAAATTGAGCTCAGGTGCATCATGTTTCCTTTGATCATCATCCATTGATCATCCTTGATTTGGAGTTCACCTGTGGTAAAATCAATTGATTGGACATGATTTGGAAAGGCACACACCTGTCTATATTCCACAGAACTAAGCCATGAGGTCAAAGGAATTGTCCGTAGAGCGCCGATACAGGTTTGTGTCGAGGCTCAGCTCTGGGGAAGGGTACTAAAAAGTTGAAGTTGAAGTTCCCTAAGAACACAGTGGCCTCATCATTCTTAAATCAAATCAAATCAAATGTATTCATATAGCCCTTCGTACATCAGCTGATATCTCAAAGTGCTGTACAGAAACCCAACCTAAAACCCCAAACAGCAAGCAATGCAGGTGTAGAAGCACGGTGGCTAGGAAAAACTCTCTAGAAAGGCCAAAACCTAGGAAGAAACCTAGAGAGAAACCAGGCTATGAGGGGTGGCCAGTCCTCTTCTGGCTGTGCCGGGTGGAGATTATAACAGAACATGTTCAAATGTTCATAAATGACTAGCATGGTCAAATAATAGGTCTGGGACAGGTAGCACGTCCAGTGAACAGGTCAGGATTCCATAGCCGCAGGCAGAACAGTTGAAACTGGAGCAGCAGCACGGCCAGGTGGACTGGGGACAGCAAGGAGTCATCTTCCCAGGTAGTCCTGAGGCATGGTCCTAGGGCTCAGGAACTCCGAGAGAGAAAGAAAGAGAGAAAGAGAGAATTAGAGAGAGCATACTTAAATTCATACAGGACACCGGATAAGACAGGAGAATTACTCCAGATATAACAAACTGACCCTAGCCCCCCGACACATAAACTACTGCAGCATAAATACTGGTTGAGACAGGAGGGGTCAGGAGACACTGTTGCCCCATCCGATGATACCCCCAGACCGGGCCAAACAGGAAGGATATAACCCCACCCACTTTGCCAAAGCACAGCCCCCACACCACTAGAGGGATATCTTCAACCACCAACTTTCCATCCTGAGACAAGTTTGAGTATAGCCCACAAAGATCTCCGCCACGGCACAACCCAAGGGGGGGTGCCAACCCAGACAGGAAGATCACATCAGTGACTCAACCCACTCAAGTGACGCACCCCTCGTAGGGATGGCACAAAAGAGTACCAGTAAGCCAGTGACTCAGCCCCTGTAATAGGGTTAGAGGCAGAGAATCCCAGTGGAAAGAGGGGAACAGGCCAGGCAGAGACAGCAAGGGCGGTTCGTTGCTCCAGAGCCTTTCTGTTCACCTTCACACTCCTGGGACAGACTACACTCAATCATATGACCCACTGAAGAGATGAGTCTTCAGTAAAGACTTAAAGGTTGTGTCTCTCACATGGGTAGGCAGACCATTCCATAAAAATGGAGCTCTATAGGAGAAAGCTCTGCCTCCAGCTGTTTGCTTAGAAATTCTAGAGACAATTAGGAGGCCTGCGTCTTGTGAGCGTACGTGTAGGTATGTACGGCAGGACCAAATCAGAGAGATAGGTAGGAGCAAGACCATGTAATGCTTTGTAGGTTAGCAGTAAAACCTTGAAATCAGCCCTTGCCTTGACAGGAAGCCAGTGTAGGGAGGCTAGCACGGGAGTAATATGATCACATTTTTGGGTTCTAGTCAGGATTCTAGCAGCCGAATTTAGCACTAACTGAAGTTTATTTAGTGCTTTATCCGGGTAGCCGGAAAGTAGAGCATTGCAGTAGTCTAACCTAGAAGTAACAAAATCATGGATTATTTTTTCTGCATAATTTTTGGACAGAAGGTTTCTGATTTTTGCAATGTTACGTAGATGGAAAAAAGCTGTCCTTGAAATGGTTTTGATATGTTCGTCAAAAGCGAGATCAGGGAGGGACGACGAGGTCCTTCACAGTTTTATTTGAGACGACTGTACAACCATTACGATTAATTGTCAGATTCAACAGAAGATCTCTTTGTTTCTTGGGACCTAGAACAAGTATCTCTGTTTTGTCCGAGTTTAAAAGTAGAAAGTTTGCAGCCATCCACTTCCTTATGTCTGAAACACAAGCTTCTAGCGGATGACACAGCTGTGTGTCATTCGCATAGCAGTGAAAGTTAACATTATGTTTTCGAATGACATCCCCAAGAGGTAAAATATATAGTGAAAACAATAGTGGTCCTAAAACGGAACCTTGAGGAACACTGAAATTTAGAGTTGATTTGTCAGAGGCCAAACCATTCACAGAAACAAACTGATATCTTTCCGACAGATAAGATCTAAACCAGGCCAGAACTTGTCCGTGTAGACCAATTTGGGTTTCCAATCTCTCCAAAAGAATGCGGTGATCGATGGTATCAAAAGCAGCACTAAGGTCTAGGAGCACGAGGACAGATGCAGAGCCTTGGTCTGATGCCATTAAATGTACTAAAACACTTGAGTGTCTCTCTTGATCCTAGGTCCTGGCAGAGTTGTGCAGACTCAGGGCAAGTGAGCATTGAAGGAATAGGCAGATTTAAAGAGGAGTCCGTAATTAGCTTTCTAAGAATCATGATCTTTTCCTCAAAGAAGTTCATGAACTAATTACTGCTGAAGTGAAAGCCATCCTCACTTGGGGAATGCTTTTTTTTAGTTAGCTTTGCGACAGTATCAAACATTTATTTTGGATTGTTCTTATTTTCCTCAATTAAGTTGGAAAAATAGGATGATTGAGCAGCAGTAAGGGATCTCCGATATTGCACGGTACTGTCTTTCCAAGCTAGACGGAAGACTTCCATTTCCGTTCCAATTTTCTGGAAGCTTGCTTTTGTCCTCTAAGAAGACTCTTCCTAGAACTGGCCGCCCGGGCAAACTGAGCAATCGGGGGAGAAGGGCCTTGGTCAGGGAGGTGACCGAGAAGCCGACGGTCACTCTGACAGAGCTACAGAGTTCCTCTGTGGAGATGAGAGAACCTTCCAGAAGTGCAACCATCTCTGCAGCACTCCGCCAATCAGGCTTTCACGGTGGAGTGGCCAGAAGGCAGCCACTCCTCAGTAAAAGGCACATGACAGCCCGCTTGGAGTTTGCCAAAAGTCACCTAAAGAGTCTCAGACCATGAGAAACAAGATTCTCTGGTCTGATGAAACCAAGATTGAACTCTTTGGCCTGAATGCCAAATGTCACATCTAGAGGAAATCTGGCACCATCCTTACGGTGAAGCATGGTGGTGGCAGCATCATGCTGTGGGGATGTTTTTTAGCGGCAGGGACTGGGAGACTAGTCAGGATTGAGGGAAAGATGAATGGATCAAAGTACAGAGAGATCCTTGATGAAAACCTGCGCGAGAGCGCTCAGGACCTCAGACTGGGGTGAACGTTCACCCTCCAACAGGACAACGACCCTAAGACCATGTAACGCCCCCCAAAAGCCCTTCAGGTGGCCAGTCTGTAGAGTACAGTAGAATCCTGGCTTTATTTCAGCTGATCTGTCTGTGATCACAGTTGAATGCTGTCTTTTTTTCTGCTGATCCATTTGGTTCAATTCTCCGTGCCCAGATGTGTAGTGCCCAGATGTGTAGTAAAACTAGATTATTTGGTGGGGCTGTAAACAACGTGGTACATTCCAAATGGCACCATATTCTCTATAGTGCATTGCTTTTGACCAGAGCCCAGTAGGGTTCCAGTCAAAATTAGTATACTACTATCTGTATAGGGAATAGGGTGCCATTTTAGGATGCAGACAGTGTAGTATGAAGTGACCGTAGTGCAGCAGTTGCCCTCTGGTTGTCTCTTACCCTTTGCCCCATTCTTTACCCTTTGATGGGCCCCAGGTGGCCGGGCCCCTGCCAAGCCAATTGCTGAAATCGAGTTTTACAGATGGACTGTGCATCGTGCTGCCTCGGGTGGGGGGGGGGGGGGGGGGGGGTTCTGGTCGGGCACAGCCGAGAGGAGAGGAAAGGAAAAAGAGAGGGGAGGAGATGACTGTGGGAAAAATTCTTACTGCTATCAAAACAATAACCCTATAGTCTTATAGCTGATGTCAGATAAGATAACAACTGTTCTGTCCTTTACTCTAGCATGGCCAACCACATGTGGCAAACCCACCATTCCCTCCACCATCCACACCCGCATAGTCAATGGAGAGCCAGCCAACCCTCACTCCTGGCCCTGGCAGGTGTCCATGCAGGTGAGACACTGTCTGTCTAAACTCTATTTAGGGTAATTTAGATCCATCAAACACTGTTATTCTAGAATCAAATCCAAAATGGCTGCCTGGTTGCCAACATGTCTTAGCCATATACCCAGAACCAAGTCACGTGATTATGCATCAGGGAACATCACAAATGTGTCAACTTTTTCACAACAACAAGTGAATTAATTTACTCAACATTTCATCTCTCAAGGGCAATATCACCAATAGGTTTTGAATGAGATTCTCTGTTATCATGATGCAGCTACACTAGTCACAGGGACAAGACTTCTTTCAGTTGGGACATGTTTGTTAATTGACATCATCATTACATGGGTCGGATTACACACACACCCTGAGACTGCACACGCGCCCACACACACACACACACACACTGCTAATAAAACTTAATGAGAAGGGTCCCTTCAACTCAACCCCATCATTATTTAAAACAACTTTGATTATATCAGAGGCATCGTCGTACACTATGTTTGTTTGTGCGTGTGTGTGGTTGTGTGTTTGCGTACTGTCTGTCCCACAGATTTGGCCTTTAGAAGACAAATAGGCACGACTGGCTCACAATTGAAGGAATAGTTCAAACAAATGACATATTGGTTTCCTTGCCCTGTGAGCAGTCTAGGGACACGGCCCATAGCATGGATTGCTATCTTACCTTGTCCATAGACTGCTTACAGGCTAAGGAAACCAACATGTCATTGAATAATTTGGGTGATCTATCACTTTAAAAGCTGATGTTTTATTTTACCCAGGTTTGGCCTAGCAGTCAGGAGACGCCCAAGTTCTTCCACACCTGCGGAGGAACTCTCATCTATAAGAACTGGGTTATGACAGCTGCCCATTGCTTCATACGGTGAATGAACTATAGGTTCAGTCCCAAATGGCACCCTGTTTAGGGCACTACTTTTGACCAGGACCTATAGGGAATAGGGTGCCATTTGAGACGCATAGGCCCTGGTCAAAAGTAGTGAAATATATAGGGAAAAGGGTGCCATTTGGGACGTAGACACAGAGCCAGAATTACTAGAACAGACATTCTCATTCAAGTCAATGGTCCGTGTTGGGCGGTAATTCTATTCCTATAAATGTGCACTCCCCTCAACTGTGTCACAGGTACATATCACCGTACATGTAGGCCAGCATGTCCCTATGGTGTGCACAAAACAAGACGATTTTGGCATACTTGTTTACCTTTTGAGATTTTAAAATGTACCTTTTACATTTGATTGAGCTGACACAGTGGTGTGAAATGTACCCAATGGTCATACTTAAGTAAATGTAAAGACAACTTAATAGAAAATGACTCAAGTAAAAGTGAAAGTCACCCAGTAAAATATTTCTTGAGTAAAAGTCTAAAAGTATTTGGTTTTAAATGTACTTAAGTATCAAAAGTAAATGTAATTGCTAAAATATATTTAAGTATCAAAAGAAAAAGTAAAACTATTAAATAATTTTACATTCCTAATATTAAGCGAACCAGACAGCACGATTTTCTTATTGCAGAGTGCCAGGGCACACTACAAAACTCAGACATAATTTACAATTGGAGCATTTGTGTTTAGTGAGTCTGCCAGATAAGAGGCAGTAATGATGACCAGGGATGTTTTCTTGATGTGCTTGAATTGGAAAATGTTCCTACCCTGCTGCTAAGCATTCGGAATGTAACAAGTACTTTTGGGTGTCAAGAAAAATGTATGGTTTAAAAAGTACATTATTTTCTTTAGGAATGCAGTGGAGTAAAACTAAAAGTTGTCAAAAAAATCTATACTAAAGGTACAGCTACCCCAAAAAACTACTTAAGTAGTACTTGGGACTTTAAAGTATTTTTACTGAGGTACTTTACACCACTGAGCTGACATTACGTAATATTGTTCTGTGTCGTGTGAAGTAAACAAAACAGAAAAGTATTTTTAGACCATGAAAGTTGAGAAAATGTCCCTCCCTGTGTCTGGAGCCTATTATCTTAATGCAGACAGGCAGTTCTTTGGGACGCCTATGCCTCTGTCTGTCACAACCATTACCTAGGTCCTTATCTAAGACTTGTTACAGGGCTGGTGCTGGGTCTTGTTACTCCAATGAATGTCTCCAACTGTGTATAATGACCCACAGAGTTAATTCTGCCCTGTCACAGAGAACCATGCTGATAGATAGGAATTGATGGTATGCTGCTACTGCCAGCGAACTCTGTACACTGTAGGTTTTTCTGTCGGTTGGTGGTTGGTTTTGTACATAGAAATAGATCCTTTAAAGTGTATATTCCCAAGTCAAATCATTCAATTTCTATGATGTAGTTATGGGTGGTTATGTTAAGGAGGATGTCTGCATCAGTGTGTGTGTTTATACAATGAGTGCACTAAACATTAGGATCTATGTGACTCTCACTCTCTCCAGGTACGCTGACGAGCTCCAGCGCTGGAAAATGTGCCTGGGCAAACACAACCTGACGTTCACAGAAGACACGGAGCGGTGCTTCGGCGTGACGGGCATCTACCGCCACGAGGGCTTCAAGTACCCCACGTTGCCCACGGTGGAGTTCGACATCGCCCTCGTCAGGCTGGGTGGGGAAGTGACCCCCACCGATCAGATCTCCTACTCCTGCCTGCCCTCCCTGGAGGAGGTCCTGGAGGAGGGCAAGAAGTGTTACGCCACCGGCTGGGGAGATGAGACTGGTGAGGGGTTTGGGACGTCCACGATTTGCTGTGACCTCTTTTGTCTCATATGAGGATTTGGATGCGTCCCAGATTCCACCCTATTCCCTATATAGAGCCCATGGGCCCTGGTCAAAAGTAGCACACTGCATAGGGAATAGGGTGCCATTTGGGACACAGGCGTTGTGTGGTGAACATACAATCAATGTTATGCCATCGGCTTGAGGGCTTGAGATGGTTTGTGATGTCTGCCATTTATTGTGACTCCTATTGGAGGACACCATGATATTGGAGGGGTAGCCCAGACCAGCGCCTATCAACCCAACACCTTATGCAGTGATCCAAATCTCTTGACGAGGTTGCTAGGGGTTGGGTTAAGGGTGCTACAATATGCATTATGTAGATAAGTGGGATACAGTCAGAGCAAGATATTAGGATTGTGACCTAATTTTGCTGTCAGAAAAAAACATATGACTCTTCCCTTCCACAAATATATACAAGCACGTACAAGTTACAACAAAATACAACAATCCATCCAACCACCATAATTCATTCCTTGACCAGTTTTCCTATTTCCATACTGCCAATCCTCGTTCCAGTTCTTCCGGTGCTTTCACCCCCTCTGTTGGTTAACAATTGAAAATACAGCCACTGAATTTCAACGTTGATCTCGCTGTACACGTCTTTGGCTGCGTTCACACAGGCAGCCCAATTCTGTTCTTTTTTTGGTTCACTAATTGGTCTTTTGACCAATCACATCAGATCTTTTCAAATCAGATCTTTTTCAGAGCTGATCTGATACCAACTAGTGAAAAAAAGATCGCAATTGGGCTGCCTGTGTAAACACAGCCTTTGTTTTCTATGAAAAAGCATCTAAAAAGGATTAGTCTAAAATAAATGTCAAGCACTATCAGTTGATAACAGTAAATTAACTGGAGCAACTCATTTATTTTTTATCAGGCGATTCCATGAATGCCAAAGTAGCTGAGGACCAAACAATAAATTAACCGGTTCTATCTTTTTTAATCAGGTGATTCCATGAATGCCAAAGTGGCTGAGGACCAAACAATAAATTAACCGGTTATATCTTTTTTAATCAGGTGATTCCATGAATACCAAAGTGGCTGAGACCCTGAACCAGGTGGCCCTGCCGGTGGTACCCTTCAACACCTGTAAGTAGATGAACTACTGGTGGTTCCAGGTCAAGACCTCCATGATCTGCATGGGCTACACCTTGCCTGACGAGCTCAAGTCTGTCTGTCAGGTACTCAAGTGGGATATATACCTGCATAGTATTATACTGTATAATGCAAAAACTTATCCATTGACTTATGCAGTGATTACATGATACAACAAAAACTATTTGATTAATTTTGTCATGGTTGTGTTGATGATGTCATCAATATGAAGTGCTGTTGACCATCGTCATGTGACACAGGGGGATTCGGGCGGCCCCCTGGTGTGCCAGGACTCTGCCAACGCTCCCTGGGAGGTGCACGGCATCACCAGCTTTGGTCCCAATGGCTGCATCATGGACAAGAAACCCTCTGTGTTCACCCGTGCCTCGCCCTACATCCCCTGGATGGAGAATGTCATCCGCAGAGACATGTACAAATAGCACAGTAGGTTATTTATTTAACCTTTATTTAACTAGGCAAGTCAGTTAGGAACAAATTCTTATTTACAATGACATCCTACCCCAGGCAAACCCTAACGACGATTGGCCAATTGTGCGCCGCCCTATGGGACTCCCAATCACGGCCAGTTGTGATACAGCCTGGAATCGAACCAGGCTCTGTAGTGACACCTCTAGCACTGAGATGCAGTGCCTTAGACCGCTCTGCCATTAGAGAACTGGTTCCAACCAGTCTGAATCGGTTTCTAATATCAAGCTTTTGGGATGATTTGGAGTAGAGTGACATCTTTTTTTCTGCTCCTTTCTCTCTCTTTCCGACTCCCCTCTTTCTCTCTTTGTCCCTTCCTGTCCTCCCTTCAACTTACTTCCCATCCCCTTTCCTCCTCTCTTTGTAGCATCTGGCTGCGGCGGGCCAAAGGACATGGCTGGCGAGAGCGGCGTGTTATCCAGCATGGGGCACCCGGGCAGCTACAGTAACGGTGCCCACTGCCAGTGGCACATCAAGGTGCCCGACGGTAAACTGGTCCACCTGCACTTCCACAACTTCTCCCTGGAGGACACCCAGCTGTGTCTCAACGACAAGGTCACCATCAACGACAGCTTAGCCAGCCTAGGTAATACAGCCATATGTAAGGGTCTTTGGTGTGTGTGGGAGGAGGGGGCGTGGGTGATATGGGGTGTGTGTGTATGTATGTGTCTTGCGTAAGCACACACACCCTGTCTGACGATTAATTTGCGGGGTCAATGGGGCTGATAAATGAGATTACTGTGTGCTTTATTGTGTCTCACCTCAAACACGTCAATGACATTACTTTCCAATATGATTAAGAGTAAATGACATTTCAGAGTCAAGTTGTTTGCTCTGGCAGCCGTACAACTGACTGGAAGGCAAGATGAAACACTGTGACAAGAAGCTGTAACAGAGAATGCTCTTGTCTCTTCAACAACTGATATGCTTTGTCAGCCAGGACACGTATTGATGGACTTGATAATAGGGTAGTTGAATATCATTAATCACAGTAGACAGATGACTGTCGTTATCATAATGACCGTTGTAGATTAAGGCCCAGGAGACTATGTTTGCACAAAAAGATTCAGCCAACAACGTTTGATTAGCCTTTGAAACCCTTGATTTGTCTCATATCAGAAGAAAGATCTTGCTTCTCTCTATCCTGTCAGTACCTAAGAAGGAGAGGAGACCAATTAAGTGATGCACTGCATGCCTCCTTATGACCCCTTAATGTATCTTTATAACCTCACCACGTCACCTTATAACCGCCTTATGTCTCCTTTGTAGGTACCTACTGCAGTCACATTCCCCCTCAGGACCTAGTGAGTATCGGTGACAGACTGAGCCTCTATTTCACCTCCAACAACAAGGTGGTGGACACCGGCTTCAGGGCCTCCTGGAAGGCTGTGGACCCCAGCCAGGGTGAGTGGAGCTGGGCTTCAGGGCCTCCTGGAAGGCTGTGGACCCCAGCCAGGGTGAGTGGAGCTGGGCTTCAGGGCCTCCTGGAAGGCTGTGGACCCCAGCCAGGGTGAGTGGAGCTGGGCTTCAGGGCCTCCTGGAAGGCTGTGGACCCCAGCCAGGGTGAGTGGAGCTGGGCTTCAGGGCCTCCTGGAAGGCTGTGGACCCCAGCCAGGGTGAGTGGAGCTGGGCTTCAGGGCCTCCTGGAAGGCTCTGGACCCCAGCCAGGGTGAGTGGAGCTGGGCTTCAGGGCCTCCTGGAAGGCTCTGGACCCCAGCCAGGGTGAGTGGAGCTGGGCTTCAGGGCCTCCTGGAAGGCTGTGGACCCCAGCCAGGGTGAGTGGAGCTGGGCTTCAGGGCCTCCTGGAAGGCTCTGGACCCCAGCCAGGGTGAGTGGAGCTGGGCTTCAGGGCCTCCTGGAAGGCTGTGAACCCCAGCCAGGGGGAGTGGAGCTGGGTGAATGGACAGACGTTCCTTGTGGAAGAAGCCTCTAAGCACAGTTCTAGGATCAGCACCTTTAGCAACCCTCCTAATGTGAACATTCACCATATGGGCCATGGCGGAATACATATCTGACTTCAGATCACTGCTTAGGCGCAACTTCAGCTTCACCACTAAGCCTAACAACAACATTTTTTGTTGTTGAATTTTACCCGCTTTTTCTCCCCAATTTCGCAGTATCAAATTATTAGTAGTTACTATCTTGTCTCATCGCTACAACTCCTGTACGGGCTCGGGAGAGACGAAGGTCGAAAGTCATGCGTCCGCCGAAACACAACCCAACCAAGCCGCACTGCTTCTTAACACAGCGCACATCCAACCCGGAAGCCAGCCGCACCAATGTGTCGGAGGAAACACCGTGCACCTGGCGACCCTGGTTAGTGCGCACTGCACCCGGCCCACCACAGGAGTCGCTGGTGCGCGATGAGACAAGGATATCCCTACCGGCCAAACCCTCCCTAACCCGGACGACGCTAGGCCAATTGTACGTCGCCCCACGGACCTCCCAGTCGCGGCTGGCTGTGACAGAGCCTGGGCGCGAACCCAGAGTCTCTGGTGGCACAGCTAGCGCTGCAATGCAGTGCCCTAGACCACTGCGCCACCTGGGAGGCCAGCCTAACATTCTTATGGATTTACACAAAGTCTTTACACACAGACTCTCCCTACCCTCCTCTCTCCTACTTCCCCCTACAGCTTCATGTGGAGGTGTCTTCAGCAGTGAGCAGGGAGAACTCACCTCTCCCAACTGGCCTAACAACTACCTAGACCAGGCTGTGTGTACCTGGCGTATCTCCATCCCCTCAGCTTTGAACATCCACATTGTCTTCACCCATTTTGAGGTGCAGGCAGTGAACCAGCTGGGACAGTGTGTGGACTACGTAGAGATCTACGGTGGAGCAGGATTGACCTCACAAGGTTGGTACCATAGCGATAACACAATAGAGATGCCATTAAAATAGATTTCATAGAGGATATTTTGTTGGATTTCTGCGAACTGCTGTGGATTCAAGTTACAAATTGTAATTTTTTCAAGGATGCATTACTTTGATCAATGTAACTAAGTACAGTACATGTGATAAATCTACATTACTTCAATAATACTTTTCTTATTTGTGATTTGTTACCTGTGCAGATCGCTTCTGTGGCTTTGCGCCCCCCGCTGAGGTTACTGTCGTCGGCAACACGGCTGTGGTCCGTTTCCTCAGCAACAAAGCCAATGTGGAGAAGGGTTTCCGTGGTTACTGGACCACTGATCCCAACTTGTTCCCCACTCTGCCTCCCCCTCCGGGTAACCCATGGGACAACATCACTATCAGTAAGTACAACCACTGATCGAGGATCAGATTACCCTGACGCAAATCCTAACATGAACCATTAGGGGGAATAAAAATATCTGACCTTAGATCTGTGGCAAATGCAGATTGAATACCATTTTACTGAGAATGTGTTTTTCTATGATTGTGTTTTGCTTTTCGTGTATTGATGTGAATATTGATGTGTGTATTGATGTGTATACAGGGCTCATCTGTAAAAGTGACCTTGGTCTCAGCATGACTCTCTGTCAAAACTAAATAAAAATGGCCAACTTCTACCTTCTCATGGGAAGTTCATCTGGACAACTGCTATGTTTACTACAGAGACATTGTCTCTAGGTACATCAATTGGAGCCTTGCCAGCTCAACCAGACTTCAGTTATAAGTGGCTATCCCTTTCCAACAGCAAGGTGACATTTCCCACTGACTGACACTTTGAAAATACTTTCATGAGTACCTTTTTATTAACTGTATATTGACCTGTCTCTCTTCTTCCTATAGGCTGGCCTGAGATGTGTGGCAGCCCTGCGGGGTAGAGGCTGTGCCCCACTCCTGGCCCTGGCAAGTCTCCATGCAGGTGAGGCCTGGGTTAGCGTGTATGTGTGTGTGTACACTACCGCGTATGTGCAGGACTTATTTGCAACTAGTGCCTACATGCATGTGTGTGCGTGTAATCATGTATGTTGATGAATCTCTCTCTCTTCAGGCCAGTCCGTTTAATCCCATCCCCTACATGTATGGCTGTGGAGGCTCCCTGATCCACAAGCAATGGGTCCTGACGGCCGCTCACTGCTTCATGGCGTAAGCACATACACACACACACACACCTCACATTAACACATTATTCTATCCAATCCCAAAATGTGAGTAACAAGTAATAATAGAAACTCCCTTTAACTTTCTAACCTTAACCAAAAATCCCTTCTCCACCGACCCCATCCAGGCCTCTGGGTAACCCCACCTATTGGCGCATGTGTCTGGGTAAACACCACATGAACTCATCCCGGGACCTCCCTTCCCATGAGGCCTGCTACAAGGTGGACAGCATTTGAATGTTTATTTATTGAGATATAAAAGCTTGTAATATGTAAGTATAAACTGTAATATGATGTCTCTCTTTCTGTATTGTTATTGATTGTTTTTTATCTCCTTCATTTTTATTGATTGACTGTAAACTAGTTTGCGATTTTTTCTTCTAAATAAAGTTTGATTTGATTTGATTTCTTTGACTCCAGGTGGACGGCATCATCAGGCACAAGGGCTTCGTGTACGAGCAGGACAAGACGGACATCACTAACGACATCGCCCTGGTGCATTTGAGCTCTGAAGTCAACCTGACCAGGGAGATTAGTCCCGTGTGTCTGCCGGCGCCCGGCGCCCTGATGCCTGCTGGGAAACCCTGCTACGTCACGGGGTGGGGCGACGAGAAAGGTATGTTTTTTTAATGGTTTTAAGGAATAGTAGTTCATCAATAGGCACACTGGTAGGTGCACATACAGACACACACCCTTGCAATTCAGATACATGACACAACACTTCAAATACACATTTGAAAATACACCATTTAAATACACGGCACATATTGCATAGCAATACCTACCTCTGCTGAGACTAAACATTTAACTATTTTATGATGCCATAACATCAGCAGCCCCAAAGAACCTCTCCTCAAACTGACATTGATAGCTCCACCCATCTCACACAGCTCAGGGCATTCAAATCAAATCAAATCAAAATCAAAAGTTTATTTGTCACATGGGCTGAATATAACAGGTGAAATGCTTACTTACAGGCTCTAACCAATAGTGCAAAAAAGGTAATAGGTGAACAATCGGTAGGTAAAGAAATAAAACAACAGTAAAAAGACAGGCTGTATACAGTAGCTAGGCTATAAAAGTAGCGAGGCTACATACAGACACCGGTTAGTCAGGCTGATTGAGGTAGTATGTTCATGTAGATATTGTTAAAGTGACTATGCATATATGATGAACAGAGAGTAGCAGTAGCGTAAAAGGGGTTGACAGGTGGTGGGTGGGACACAATGCAGATAGCCCGGTTAGCCAATATGCGGGAGCACTGGTTGGTCAGCCCAATTGAAGTAGTAAGTACATGAATGTATAGTTAAAGTGACTGTGCATATATGATAAACAGAAAGTAGCAGCAGCGTAAAAAGAGGGGTGGGGGGGGGCACACAATGCAAATTGTCCGGGTAGCCATTTTATTATTTTACAACCTGCTCCACTACAGCCCCGTTGATGAGAATGGGGGCGTGCTCGGTCCTCCTTTTCCTGTAGTCCACAATAATCTCCTTAGTCTTGGTTAGGTTGAGGGATAGGTTGTTATTCTGGCACCACCTGGCCAGGTCTCTGACTTCCTCCCTATAGGCTGTCTCGTCGTTGTCGGTGATCAGGCCTACCACTGTTGTGTCATCTGCAAACTTAATGATGGTGTTGGAGTCATGCCTGGCCATGCAGTCGTGGGTGAACAGGGAGTACAGGAGGGGACTGAGCACGTACACCTGGGGAGCTCCAATGTTGAGGATCAGCGTGGCAGATGTGTTGCTACCTACCCTCACCACCTGGGGGGGGGGAGGGGAGGGGGGGGGGGGCGTCAGGAAGTCCAGGATCCAGTTGCAGAGGGAGGTGTTTAGTCCCAGGAACCTTAGCTTAGTGATGAGCTTTGACGGTACTATGGTGTTGAACGCTGAGCTGTAGTCAATTAATAGATTTCCTCACATAGGAGGGATTATAGCAGGCTACAATATTAATGCAAAGCCTGGTGTTGGCTGACTGGGTGTGTCATGTTCTTTTCAGGGCTGATAAAGTTTTCATGAGGCCAGGTGGCACTCCACAGCACTGACACCACATATAGAGTCTGAATAAACTCAGCACATCATTGACACCACGTATAGAGTCTGAATCAACTCAGCACAGCATTGACACCACGTATAGAGTCTGAATCAACTCAGCACAGCATTGACACCACGTATAGAGTCTGAATCAACTCCGCACACTATTGACACCACGTATAGAGTCTGAATCAACTCAGCACTGCAGCAGATGACCCCAGAGAGAGACAAAGAAAGCACTCAACCCCTCACACAGTGACAAGGCAGTGACACACACAATGCTATATCTGACTCTAACATCTTCTGTATCTGTCTGAGCTCCCATTGACTCTCAGTGATTACTCTAGTATAGGACTATAACATAGCTAGTTGACATACTGGATATCCATACATCAGTCATGTATTGAGATACAAGGAAGAGTGATATGTTAAGGCTATTCATAACGGGTTCAATGAGGATAGCGAGGCTTGCAAGCTAAGAAGCTAGCTAGCATGGCGACCATGTGATCATGTCCATGTTGAATTAGACAGCAGTTGTAATGGTCATTATAGACATTTGCATGGGGAACATTACATGGGCATGCCTGTCTAGCCACTCCCCTAACTTGCCGGCCCTCCCCCTTCCTCCCATCTCTCTCTCTCCAGGTAGCCTCTTCCCTGTTGTATCTAAGAAGTTGAACCAGGCAGCCCTGCCCATCGTCCCCTTTGCCACCTGCAGTAAGCCAGCCTACTGGTGGGACACCCTGAGACCCTCTATGATCTGTGCCGGATACGAGTCTCCAGACGAGCTCAAGTCAGCCTGCCAGGTA